>NW_009613570.1:0-7749 GCF_000690535.1 Cariama cristata
CTCGCTGCTCTGTGGCTTCCACCTTGTGCTGCCAGTTAAGTGTGTGCTCTCATTCCGGCGTGAAAAGAAATTTAACCGGAGAACGGTCCCCTGTTTCTGACCTGGGAACAAGTACTTCTCGTCAAAGGGCCCTGTAAAGAAACCGACCAAAACTTCACTCGGGAATGTGCCTTCTGCCTGCTTATGAGTTATACTAATGGGTTTTCTTTTGTTCGTTCTAGTTCCGCAACCAGTATGACAATGATGTCACAGTTTGGAGCCCACAGGTAAAATCTTTATAAGCTTGCTAATTGGGGTTTTGCTTGCTTTTTGATTTTCCTTCACTCTTGCAGCAGTGGTATCACAATAGTGTAGATTGTATTCAGGTGCCAAAAGCTTACTGCAGTCTGCTCCCTTCTTGTTTTGTAGGCTGAAGGTTTCGAGAAAGCCATTACAACATCTGTAAGCCTCTGGTGTATGAACCTGAATGATGCTTATGTGGGCCCTGTTACCTCAAAATACTGAAGGCAGTTGCTTTTTGAACGTACCTGTGAGGTTCGAAATAGATGCTGTCATCATTGTGGGTTGGACTAGATGATCTTTAAAGGTTCCTTCTAACCCAAACCATTCTATGATTCTTGATTGATTTACAGATCTATAATAAAAAGTTGGTAAGAAAGGTATAAAAAAGCATGAAACTGTGCTTAAATCTCCCCAGTGTTAGGGTACTGCTAGGTCATTCTCTCTTTTATTCACCAGCTAATATTGGAAAGGATCTATTTAGTTTACAATTAGGAAGAACTTTTTTTTTTTATTAAGAGCTTTTCTGTATTCTAATTGTTCAGAACTAAATCAAATTATTAAAAGTTAGTATTTAGTGCTTAAGTGAGAATATGCTGACTTCTTCAAGTATGGCATAACCGCACCTGTTTCTCTTTTTGTGCACACACTTTTTACTGCCTTGTAAGCTCCTATTTGGATGACTGTACCTATATGGTAATCTGAAGCATGGAATCTGAGATACTGAGTTTTGTAGTATGAATTCTCAGATCTTCGTTTTCTAAATTGAAATGGTCACAAACATCCCTGTTGAATAAATTCCATGTATAAAGCTTATAATTGAAACAGTGAGAGCTAGAAGTAGTTAAATACCATATCATTTTGTAATGCAGTTTACATTGTGCTTTAATTGTGAAGTCTGTGCAGCTGCCTGTCCCTGGTTTCCTGTGTTGTGGACTGTTAGGGAGGCTTCACGCTATCTCTGTACTTAAGACAGTGTTAAGATTTGCACTTGAATTTGAAATTTTACTACCTCTGAGTCAGTTTCACATTTTGTATTGTTATTAAAAGCATACATTGTGTGTTCTAAAACTTACATAGGTTGTGTTGACTTCAAAATAAATATTCTAGAATTTTAAAAGCAAGGGTCAGTTCAGATGTTTCATATTGCCACTTCCCTTGGTATGGACATTTTAAGGTAGGAAAAATCAGATTCTTGAAAAGTGACTCATTTCTAGATTTAGCAAAACTAAAGATTTATTTTAAATGCAAATAGCAAATTGTATTAGTGTAAAGTTAATATGTCATTAGTTTGTGGGTATGTATTGCCACTGAAAATCTTCATCATGTAGTAGTATTGCTTAAAACATATGTTTTCAATACACATTGTAATGGAACGTGTTTCGTATTTTCCATCTTATATGAAGACAACCTTGAATGTTTGAAGGTTCTTCAGTCAATACCATGATAGCTGTAGATGGCTTTGAACTGTTTTCATCCTTCTTTAATGATTGTGTTTCTGTGACAGATTCTGTATCGGGAACTTTAAGGTTTTTAATCTATCTGTTACTTTTAAAATTACTTTTAAAACTGTAACATTCTCTTGAGACTTTTTGTAGAGATTGTGAAGTTATCAACAACACTAATTTCTATTTTTTTTCATAAATTGCCTTGAAAACATGGATAGTTTGATGTCTTTTCTAAAAAAGACATTTAAAATTGCTACTGTGCTGCAGTTACTGCTCCATACATTCCTGTAGGCGAGGCAGTGATATGGTACCACAATAATTCTTGACATTGATAATACAAGAGCAAAGAATAATCATATTTTATTGGGGGATGTTTTCAAATATTGTTGTAAAGAAAAGGAAATATGAGATTAAAGGCTAGAAGGGGTTTCACACTTTTACAACCTTCTAAGTCATTCCTGAAAGTTGATAAATATGTGTTAGGTCACAGTGACTCCATACTGCTCTTTGACCGGAAATATCCTATGTTACTGAAATTCCATTTATAACTTAGTGGATGAAATGGAACATTAAGGTATTTTAAGCATCTAGTGGACTTTGGTTTTCTCTAGATAAATCAAAAACCTTATAACAAAAAAAACCCCAACAGCCTAATAGAAGGTGATTTCCTAGTTTATCCCCAGTACATTTCACTGTAACAGCTACTACATTCCGCTCTGTCAGAACTGGTAGGGTGCAAGTGTGTGCTGCGGTTAGTTATTCCAGTAGCTGCACAGTAGCAGTGAACTTGCTGGCTATTTCACATAGGCTGGCCAACTAGAGTGCAGAAAATGAGCTACTTTGCCCTCAGCGGTTGCATTGAAAGGACATCGTCTTATTTTCATGCAAAGCTCCTGGCTGCCTTTGCAGAACGTGTGGGGACTTAATTGTCTTTGAGACCTCTACTCCTCTTTCAGACTTCACTGCAGTTGACTAATAACTTGTTCAGAAGTTATTAGGGAATTGAGGGTGAGACACAACAATTTCATAAGACTCATTTCTTCAGGAAACTCGATTAAAAGTTAATGTCCAACATCAGCTGGAAGTTCTGTCTTTGAATCACATCGAGTCAAATACTGATTCCTCTGAAGACAGTGACAAAAGTCTTGTAATTCTTATAATGTAGAGATTATTCATGCTTTCTTTTTAGTTTTCCTGTTTCTTTGATTGCAGTAGTGAGTGGCTCAGAGATGGCCAGATTTTTGTGGGTTAATGGCGAGGCGTTTGCAGAAGATAACTGAGGAAGTCTATTGGTTGTAGGTTTAAACTGTTATGCAGTAAGTGTACCTGTTGGGCTGGGAGAATCAAAGGTCTGAAAATCAAAAACCATTGAAAATTCTTACAGAGGATTAACTTTAGGATGATTAACTTTGATTTTATTCTGTAGGGCCGAATTCATCAAATAGAATATGCCATGGAAGCTGTGAAACAAGGCTCAGCTACTGTGGGACTGAAGTCAAAAACGCATGCTGTTCTGGTTGCTCTCAAGGTAACTTCAAAACTGTGTTCTCAGGACAATGTTAGTAGAAAAGTTTGGGATTGGCAAATTAGTTTTACTCAGTCTGAACTTTTATCTGTAATCTAAATGCAATCCCAGTTTCCTTTTGCTTGAGTACCAGTATAGAACTATAAATATTTTCAGTATCTGTGCAAAGCAGATTTTTACAAAATGGTGAAGGAAATGAGTGAAAGATTTTTTTCCTTTTGAAAGATGTTCCTCTTTTTTTTTTTTTCATTAGTTGTTAAGTAGTAAAACTATTTATTTCTTTTCCCAAAGCTTCAATAAGCATCTGTTCTTTCTTTCATTTTGGCAGTTTCCTACTGAAGCAGAATTAAGGTTTTTCTTGTCCTCTGTTGCAAGTTTATAAATCTGGTTTTTTAATTGTTTCATGATCGTGTTCAGTTCTTGCTATAAATGTTAGCAGATTTCTCCACAGTGCTTGGCAAACTGTTCAGTCCGCCACATAGCTTTCTCCTTTTATGCATAGAGAGCACAGTCTGAGCTGGCAGCTCATCAGAAAAAAATCCTGTACGTTGACAACCATATCGGTATCTCAATTGCTGGACTTACTGCTGATGCAAGACTCTTGTGGTGAGTATCTTGGTTGTTGACATACACAGTTCTGCAATAATGAGTGAAAGTTCATTTGTAGACTATTGCGAATGAAATTTTCTGGTCAGCTAAGGATTAATCTTGAGTTACTGCTCTGTAGTACTATGCCAGAGACCTCAGCGTGGAATTCTTGCAGATTTTGTACTAGTTGGCAGAAATCTCATTTATTTGGCCCAAAATTTTGCTCTTTGGTTTTGTTACTAGTAAGAAAGTGCTGTCTGGTTTCCTCGGTGTGATGGGGTTTTCAAGCAGTCTGAGAAGGTGCATCACTTATTTCCCTCTAGCAGCTGCTTTCATGTACACACATTTAAGAACGTTATTAAAAACATATACTGCTGTATGTGTTGGCTTCAGAGGGGCTTGCTTTTTATCTGCTGGCCACACAGTTTCAACAGATGAAGCAAATGTACAAGGAAGGAGGATTGTTCCTCAGTTTGATAGGAAACAACGAAGAAGGCATAGGAAGAATTTCTAAAATAAATTTTAATTGCTGTAATGTTACAAAGAAATGTTACCATTTAACTGTGGCTTTTTTCCAGGTGATCCGTCTGTTTCCTGTGTGAACTTCTACCTTCTTTGCATTTGTATGGCTGAAATACTATAATACTCTTTCAAACCTGTGGTCAGCTTTCTAAACAACAACTATAGGTCATGATGAAATGAAATTATGTAATGCCTTTGACCCTTTTTCTCAGCAAGCAGAGCTGAAACAAAAATGCTTACCTTAACAGACAAGTATTGAGACAAAAACTGATTGTGGCTTTGATCTATACATTGGTTTGATTTTTTTTTTTTTTCCTTCTCTTTTTTTCTTTGTTCCTCCTAGCAATTTCATGCGTCAGGAGTGTCTGGATTCTAGATTTGTGTTTGATAGACCTCTTCCAGTTTCTCGCCTAGTGTCACTAATTGGAAGCAGTATCCTTTTTTTTACACTTGTAACACTTTTATACCTTTTTACTTGTTCATATTTGTCCATAAAATTATTTTGATATATCACAGCTTAAAAGTCATAATAAATTGAAAAAGTTAATTCAAAGTTAATTTTTCTTTAATCGCATTGCTTGTATATTCTTTCAGAGAATATGCCATAACATGTACTGAACTTGTAGAGAAGCAATAAAGTGCTATGCGACGCGACATTTAAACATGGCACTGTTTTTCTGTTGCACAGCCCCATGCCTTTGGAGGTAGGGGAGGAAAGATGACTGCAGTATTCAAAATACGATCATTTACTGGATTGCAGGTGCTGGCAGAGTTAGTTTTTTTAAATTTTTTTTTCCCTGTGGCAAATTCTGTCTCTGCATGGAACACAGCGGAGGTCTTGTATTCTGTTATCAAGTGCCTAGAAAAAATTCAAAGGGATAAGAAATTAAATGAGGCTGTGCAGTGTTAGGTGAACTGTTTGTATTACTTGGTTGAATGCACCACTCGGTTATTTCAGGAGAGCTAACTGCTAAATTTTCTTTTGGTGAAAAAGAAATTGATGTTCCAAATAACTCACGAGATCTGTTTCTTTTGAACATAGTCTTCACTCCTGGAGAAAGGTTTGCAAAGACTATATAACAATTTTGGTGCATCTCTGCTTGGCTTAGGAAAATTTTTTTGGTAATTAACATGTTATTTTGAGTTTGTTTCCTCAGCTTACTTAAGAAACCCAGATACCAACACAGCGTTATGGCAGAAGACCGTATGGCGTAGGACTGCTTATTGCAGGTTATGATGTAAGTAAGCTGGGCTAGTTACTATTGATCTAAAAGAAAATGTCCTTAATGCAATTTTATACAACAAACAGGCGATAAGAGGGGAAGATGGAAGAGGCGGAATCATAAAAATTCTCTGAATAAGGAAGTAATTTTCCGTATCTTACTAAAACATAACTTTAAAAAATGTTAATTAATAACTAATCCTGCCTACACTTATGAGGTGTACATTTGCAAAAAAGAAAAACTAAGTATTTCAAGCTGCAGAATGAGATACTGCAAAAATTAGATTTGTTTGTGTTTTAAGGGATCAAAATGTTGATCCCACAATGACAGTAATTATTTTGCTGTTGATTATGGAGCTTTACAAAGTATTATTTTAAATGCCTTTTGTAAAAAATGGATGTGGAAGTTGTCACTGGCCTGTCTCTTACTTGTTCAGCAACAACAGTTTGCTTAATGCAGCACACACAGAATCTCTGTCCTCAAGGTTTCTGACATGAGGAATGTTGAAGGAAATTGTCATCTTGCCTGAAATCTTACATGGCATGGTTAAGTCTACAGCAGGTTTTTACTTTGGTGCAGATAAGATGGAATGCATGTAAAATATCTACTGCAAGCCGTGAAGTAGGAAGCCTACGTAGGCACAGTAGAGTTTATGGAACAGAGAAACATTTATGGTGCCAGCTATCCTGCCCACATAAAAACTGCATTTTAATGAACAAAGTGTAAAGAAAGATTTTTTTTTTTGGTGGGTGTTTTTTGTTTGTTTTGTCGTTTTGTTTTTGTTTTTTTTTTTTAGATCATTGCTTTTTTTTTTTACAGTAGTTTTGAAGGAATTGTATAAGAACAGTGATATGATAAGCAATATAAAATATATTTATGTGCACCCATTATAAGCTATGCGATGTACCATGAAGCAAAACTGTTTTAGAAAGTATTGTGTGTTTAAGCAGGAGACTTGGTATGAATTTATACATTTGGTTTACATTCTGTGGGTTTTTTTCTCCCTTTGTAGGATATGGGTCCTCACATCTTCCAGACTTGTCCCTCTGCAAACTATTTTGACTGTAAAGCAATGTCCATTGGCGCTCGTTCACAGTCAGCACGAACTTATTTGGAGAGACACATGACTGAATTTACTGACTGTGAGTAATGAAACCCTGTCTATCTAATGGTATCCATCAATTATGCAGTTTATTTTCTGCTGCTGCTTTGTTGCAAATTTTCATGCCTTAATTTCTGGATGCTTATTACATTTAATGAAAAGTTGTTCTCAGAAAAGCAGAGAAGAAAGTAAGAGGCGTCCATTTAACTCGGGGAAAGTACAATTCTTTCCATATCAGAGCAGGGATAATATGTCAGGGCAAGTATTTAGGTGGTGCATTTAAAATGGTGAATTTATTTTCATATGAAATGGTGATGAGGAGGTTATTGAATAGCTGCTTGGGGGGAAAAAAGCTTGATTATCAGTGCACCAAAGGCAATGCAGGTGCCAAAAACAGATGCATTTGACTTCAAATGTAGGGAAGGGCTGGTTGCTCAAGGTATACTTTTATAACCAACTCTCTGTTCAGTAACGGAAAGGAGAGGAGCTCTGGAAGTCAAGTTAGCCAAGCTGATTTTCTAGTTGTCAACTAGGAATGGGAAGAATGGGAAATGAGTGTCTAGAGATAATACCGTAGAACCATAGAATGGTTTGGGTTAGAAGGGACTTTAAAGCTCATCTAGTTCCAACCTGCCTGCCATGGGCAGGGACGCCTTCCACCAGACCAGATTGCTCAAAGCCCCAGCCAACCTGGCCTTGAATAATCATAGAATCATTATGATTGGAAGAGACCTCAAAGATCATCTGTTCCAGTGCCTCACCACCCTCACGGTGAAGAATTTCTTCATCACATCTCATCTAAATCTTCCCTCTTCCAGTTTAAAGCCATTGCCCCTTGTCCTAGCACTCCATGCCCTTGTAAAAAGTCCCTCCCCAGCTTTCTTGTCGGCCCCTTTAGGTACTGGAAGGCTGCTATAAGGTGTCCTTGGAGCCTTCTCTTCTCCAGGCTGAACAACCCCAACTCTCTCAGCCATATAGTTTGTAAATGTCTTTCTGATTTCATTTTAAGGTAATCTAAATGAGCTAGTTAAACATGGACTGCGTGCCCTGAGGGAGACTCTT
>NW_009613570.1:7786-10854 GCF_000690535.1 Cariama cristata
CTGGGTTTTCTTAACAAGAAATTTTACTGCCACTGTTACTAGAAATTGCTGTGACAAAATTCATGTGAAGTATAGCTGGCACTGTGATTTGAAAGCTGAATACCGGTGGACAATGTAATCTTCATTTCATGTCACCAGTTTACCTATGGTTTCCTTAATTATCTCAGGTTTAAGTTTCTTAACAAAAATGATACTTTCTCTAAATAAGACATTTTTTTCCTGGTTGCTTCATTCTACTTTAAACTCTGATCAGTGTTTAAAATACATTACCTGCAACTAGAATCACAAGTTGGCATTGTAAGCACAGTCAGTAATTCACTTGGGAGGTGAGGGAGGGTAATGCGCAAACTTTTGATTGAGTATCCAGCATCAAAAAGTTGCAGAAACGTCTGACAATGAATTGAGGAACTGTTGAACAAGAAAATTCTAGGGATATCCATTAGTTGGTGTTCTGCTTGTGGCTGATCTACCCTTTTCCATCTTTAATTTTTTTTCTTATTCTTAGCCCACCTTGGTTTTTAGAACTCTTCAAATAATGAAAATGCAAAATAAGATTAAAATGATTGGTTTTGAAAAATTGTGTATGTTATTAAAAGGAAAACAAAAAATTGAAAGAAATTGAAGCCCTTGAAAGTGGTTTTACGTACAAGGTTTTGAAACATGATAGCTTTTGTAGGATATAAATCTGCTTGCCTTTTCTTTCCCGGTACAATCTATCAAAGAAGAGAGCCTCTCAAAATTTCTTTTTTTCCTTAAGTAGACACAAAGAGCACAATGAGTCTATCACAGGAGGAAACTTTGGTCTTTTTCACAAGTGAAAGCTGTAAAGCCAGAGTTATTTGCAGAAAAACGCTTCTCACTTCTTTCAAAACTTTGTTTAACAGAATGTTTCCATTGGAATTGTTGGCAAAGACATGGAGTTTACCATCTATGATGATGATGACGTAGCACCATTCCTAGAAGGTCTTGAGGAGAGACCACAGAGAAAGGTGTGTGATTTAGATACAAATATATAGGCTTTGTTGAAAGACAGCATTTTGTGATACATGACCTATCACATTTATGTTTACAGCATTTAACTCTACTACTCTAGTAGGAATGTGATTTTTAAAATTGGAAGTTACTACATGAAAACTATATATCTTAGCTGGAGACCAAGATGCTTATTAAATCAATTTATGCGGAATTGGTGCCAGGCTGTTCCAATGTCATCTTCTTTCCTCATCTTTGATAAAGTACAAGTTTTTACTTTTTTGCAACAGAAGTGGCTACATATGTTTTAGTCTCCTAATTAACAGCTCTGTCCTGCTCCATGCTTAATTGGGGTAAAACTACTCTGTAAGCTCTTTGTTGACATGAGCTGCATTTACCACTTGTGATGCTCAAACCAGGATAAAGCTGATTTAAGTTTGTCTTCTGCCTTCCTAAAATATTTATTTTTTCCTCTCTTCAAGCCTGCTCCACCTGCTGATGAACCTGCAGAAAAGGCAGAGGAGCCGATGGAGCACTAGTTGGTGGATGAGTTCCTCTGTGTTAACGTTTGTCTAATTATACAGGAACATTTCTCCATTTGCTGGTAACTTTATCCTCACCTATATGCGTTTTCTGCCGATACATTCTGAGGATTACTTTTAAAAAAGAAAGAAAGCAACCCACCTATCCTTAAAAGGTAGACAGGAGGTCATAATTGTGTGTATTTTCTTTGACATGAAAGATGTAATCATTTTCTAAATAGTACATGATACTGTTTTTTAATGAAAAGCTTACTGTCTTTAACTTGTAAGGACAAGTGGAAATAAATCACTTTCTTGGAATCTGCTGTGGGTTTGGTTTTTTTAGTCTGAACAAATAACTGTTCAAATACTTCCGTCATGTCAAGGTGCCCTCTTGTATTTGAACATTTGTCAGAGTTAGCATTTACTTACTATATATAAATATGGTGCTTTTGGAAACTGTTGAACTGAGAGGACTTTAAAATGCCTACAAAACTGCAAAACAGTTGTGGAACAAATAGAATGTAACGTGTTTCCCCATGTTGTCTTGTCCTTGTCTCAAACTCAACTTAAAAAGACATTTCGGGTTATGAGTGTTTACCAGAAACATTGCAGGCTGAAGAAGCGTGAAGCTGCCAACCAGCTTGTGTTTTGTTTGTTTTTGGTTTTAATTCTCTGCTTTAATAAACCCCAGCTCATTTGGAACTGAATTGTACCACTTTATTTCTTTAGAGCCATCAGCCAGCCATGGGGTAGCAAAGGGCTTTTAGCTCACTAATGGCCTAAACCGAAGTAAGGCGGGAAGCACATAAAATCCCCATGACAGATCCCCTGAGCTATGGAGTCGCTGTCTTGCTGCTGAATAAAGAGGCTCTTTGGGGTTTTGTCCCTTCGGCTTGTTCTGTACCGTCTGCCCGAGGGGTACCTGGTACCCGCGTGGATTCAAGCTGAATGCCACAAGATTTGGGACTGTCAGCGACTTCTTTAGGGACATCTGGCTGGGAAGCTCAGTGAGTTGGTGCTTCCTAGGTCCAAAATGGGTGTGATGCTGTATTTTAAGCAAAATGAGTTTAGCGTTATTTTTCGTTTTCCATGTTGGATCATTCTATTGTAAGTCTACTCACTAATGAATATGCTGAAAAGGATAAGAAACAAGTTTTTGAGGTGAACTCACATAACGGCATGATAGCCTGCTCGATGTACTTTGAAAAAAAAACAACAAACAAAACAAAGGCCTGAAACTTACATCTAGTATTTATTAATTAACAAAGCATGGTGCTGTTTCAAACAGGCTTTAAATACTGTGTTGAATCCATATAAATAGTTCAGTCATGAAAGTACCAAAATAATGATGTCAGGGCTGTGTATTTGGTTTTAACGCTAGACAAAGCTGCTTTTAATTTTTAAAATTTTTTCTATTCTGTTGTTATTTTTCCCCTACTATTTTTCAATTTATTTTTTCCCGATTTATTTTCCCATTTATTTTTCCCCTACTTATTCCCCCACTCCCTTCAATTTTTTTTCCTTTTTTTTTTTCTTTCATCTATTTTTTTTTTTCCTTTTTTTTTTTATTAT
>NW_009613571.1:0-15627 GCF_000690535.1 Cariama cristata
GAGCAGTGACAGTACCCCAGGAGAGAGGGTTTGGGTGGCTGGATCCTGAGGGCAAGGGGCTCAGCCCAGCTGCCAGGGCTGCCCGACCGGGGCTCCCCACCAGCCCGGGCTGCCAGCTGAATTCAGTACCATGCTGCAGTGGCCGGCCTGTCTCAAAGCAAGAGCACTATAACTAAAGACGAGATCCAGGGCCTCGCTGGATTGGGGCCTCGGTTATTACAAAGTCACGTATTTCTTGATTATTGATGATAGTGGAAGGATCTTTATGCCATTTAATCATTCAGTAAGGAACAAATGCGTTAGAGTCAAAGCAAAGACAACAAATGGTTTCCAAGATTTTAATAATACTTTTATTTATTTTAACTGGAAGTAACAGGATAAAAATTATTATTTAATGACCCTAACTCCATCACATATCCTAAAACATATGCTTTCTACGTACTTTTTTACATATTATTGTCATGCTTAATGCAGCATGAATTCTCTGTAAAAATCATATTCTTGTAATTAGAGGACATGATGACTGCTCCAGAGATATGAAAGACGAACTGCTTAATATAGCCTACAAAAGATATTTTTCTGCATACCACTTTAGAGGAACTAAGCAGTTAAAACATGTGAGCTGCCGTCTGCCTTTCCAAAAGCGCACAAAATCAGTTTATTGTCAACACATGTCAATATATTTACTTGCACTGAGGAAATGGCTTCTGTTGATTGTTTTCAACCAGGCTGATGCCTGTATGCCAGATTTGCAAATCAAATATTACCACTACTGTGTTTCTGGCAGAAGAAATCAGAGCTGTAACTGCAGTACTGAAAAACGTCTGTCTTTCACAGTCACCTGACAGCATTTGCAGACAGGGATATGAGACTGCAGGTTTTTTCCAGAGAAGCAATGGTGAAATTCAGGCCAGTCTCCGCTGGAGCCATTTCAGGAGGCTGAGGGGCAGCACTGGAGAAAGGCTCCCAGCTGACTGGGTCTTTTAGCTATAAATTGTCCTGGGATGCTTTTATGTTGAGCTTTTGGCAATAAGGAAAGCAGCGGTAGGAAAGCACCCAACTCAGCAGAACTTCCAAGCTATTGACAAGTACTGTCTGCTGGTTTAAGGGAATTGCACCTTATGGCAAATGTAGGCAGCACGTACTTCTACCAGGTGAGGTATCGTGGACTTACGGACTGGAGCGATGCTGGCTGGAGGAGATCCCTGGAGGTCTTGTTGTCCAGTCCCCCACTCAAAGTGGGACCATCACCAGCCCTGGATCAGGTCAGCCGTGGGAGTTGTGCACTCACCAGAAGACTAGATGTAAGTCTAAATACAGCTCAGCCGTAAGTCTCCAACCCACCTGTGTCTTTATGAATGTTCCCATTTGTCTTTTTTTTAATGACACACAATCCACCAGGACGCGGTTTGGACGAGGAGCGATGACGGTGGCAGGCAGGGGCAACATTGAAGCTTAACTACCTGGAAGCAGTGGGATCCAGCATCAAATCTGGGAAACATAAAGTCTCTCTACTAATTGCCTTTGCCCATTAGCAAATCCCAGAAGAAATAGCCTTTCAGAAAAACAAAATTTCTCACCTTCAGCTTGAAGCTCAATGGAAGCTCCAAAAGATTTTTCACTACAGCCACCTGATTCAGATTTTCCCATGAGTGAAGAGAAGGTGCATGTTTCCTCCGCCATTATCACTCCTCTCTCAAACACTCTCTAACTTGTAATTATTTCACCTTAAAACGTGGGGCAGCACAGCACAGTTTAATTGCATACACACCCATGCCAGTCGCATGTAAGCACCAGGAGCAGGGTGTGCAAAGCAGATTGGAGCAAATACAAATAATTTTGTGTACGTTATATAAAACTCTGTACAAAGACTTTGTTTCTTTACATCTACAGCATTATACACGATGTTCAAAGACATTCTGCTTTTAATGATCCCAGACGATTTCGACCCTTTTGAATTGGACAGGACTTTTCCCTAGGAGGACGGTCCATATTCAGGACTGGAGCTTGTTACGGCAACAGAGTCTGGAAAACAGCATGTGGAATCAGTCAGTACCAGTGTCTAGAAGAAGAATAGGCTCAGCCTTGAATGTTCATGTTGGATATTGTCTGAAAAGTTGCCCGTCATGTTACTGCTTGGAAGCTCTGGCAGTCGGGGATGACACGCTCCGGCTTCCCTATTAGCCCCCCTGCGTCGCCGGGACAAAGGGAACTGCAGGCTCCCAGCCAAGCACATACATTTGCAAACTGCCGCCAGTCAGTTCCCAAGGCCAGGGGCTGGATGCCATTGACAAAGAGATGTGAACCCCAGGCAGAGCCTGCTCCGCTCTCCCTGCCGAGCCACTGGCGCTTCTCATGGAGATCTATAGGGCCTGCTCGCTCCCCCTCACTGCCCGCAAAGGGCCAGCCAGGACCCACTTCTGATTTTTCAGGTTTTTAACCAGGCCCTTCCACCCAGCATGGGAGCCACTGCACCATCATACACTCCTTGCCAGCATCCCCTTCAGCTGCAGATCTGTGTAGGGAGGTTTATCTGCCAGCACATATGACATGGCATTCTTAAATCCACAGCGTGGGAGATCAGACCTTGATAACCCCCACTGGAGACTCCATCTTACATGTTACAGGTGGATGTGAAGAGCAGCACCAGAGCAATGGATGACCTCGGGAAAAGATCACAGAGCCATGTGAAAGGCGGACACCCGAGTAAAGGTTTGGCTTACTTACTTACACGCTTGATTTTCATCTTGCTGCTTCCTTCCAGTGACAGCCTGGAGGGCTGAGGGGATACGGAGAGGAAATCCTCTATGAACTGCAGCTCCCACTTGGAGATGCCCAGCGCCCAGGCTCATGCTCCTGTCATGCTGCTATGCCAAACCTTCACAAATCCCAACAGAGGGGTTTTTCTGCCAGTGTAATTAGCCCTGAAACCACCCTGAGCTGATCCAGACCAAATTTAGGCTTGCAATGAGATGAAATACCTGGGCCTCAGCACAGCCTGCACGGTAAGGAAGGCCCTGCCTTTGCTGGGGAGGTGGCCCAACCAGCCAAGACCTCCTGCTTTGGAGAGAAGTTGATGGGTCTCCAGCACACGGCACCAGCCCTGTGAAGGGCTGCCACGATTCCACCATGCATCCCACTCCAGGTTTAGTTGCCCGATGCAACTGTAGAAAATGACCTGACAAATGTCGCTACTGGGTGACATGAGAGTAAGATCCAGGGGAAAAAATCCACATCTCCAAATAGCCTGTGAGACGACACATGCAATTCCTGCCCATCCTCTCCTTAGAGGGGACCAGGACACAGGGGAAGGGTGATGCCCTGCGTTTAGAGATCAACTAGTGCAGAGGAAACCCTTTTCTCTGGCATTTTGCTGGCAGCACATCCTCTCCCCATCTCCTTCACCCTTTTTCCCCATCTCTTCATTTTCCCCATCTCCATGCCTGGGCCCTGCTTTTCTCTGGGGTGCTCCAAAGGTGCGACGGGGACACTCTTAGTCCGGTATCAGCACTGACTCCCGGGTGGCTTTTCACTAGCAGCCTGTCTGTTAGCTGGGACATGAGTGCTAGGAGCTGGGACACGAGTGCTAGGACCTGCCACGCATGCTCCGTCTTCCCACACGGGACATACCGCTGAAGCAGAGGAGCCACGATGCTGTACCTAAGGTCGGGAGCCACGATGCTGTACCTAAGGTCGGCTGGAGCCAGAAAGGGTCTTCTTCTTTGGAGGCTGAAAGTACTAACCCTCCATGGAAGTTGTGTTATTTATAGCCAAACTCCATCCTTACCCGTGACCTTGGGCTGATGGGGTTTTATGTGTTTTTCTATAGATAGTTTAACCACACTTAGCCGAAACCGCCAGAAAAACCATCCCAGAGCACAGTTATTCCTGAGTCGAGAGCTCTTCTGGACCGCGGGTTTTGCCATGAATGCCTCCAGCGCACTCACAGCCCTCTTGCCTTTCCCCACCTGGTTATAAAATGGTGGGGTGCAGCACTCCTCCTTCCCTGGGTGTCAGTCAGGCCACCCCAGCATACGCAGCCCGCTCTCGATATACGCAGATGATACTCAGTTTGTTGTGGCAGGAATGGATTTATCTCTTTTTTTTTGCTTGCTGCAGAAATGAAATGTGACAGTCAAAGCCTTCAAACCTCCCAAGCACAAGGACTAAGGACTCTGCCCGCTTGGGGACATTACATGTATCTACAAGATGAAGCAATGTCAAGAATTAAATCCCACAAGGGAAAAATCTGGCAGTTCATTATTGTATATTTACCTGAGAGAAGATATATATATAAAATACATGAGAGACATTCAGACTGATTTTTGCCAGCAGAATTTCATTCTTCGCATTATGCATCAAACTGAGGACCTCAGCAAGTTCTGAAAAGCGCCCTGGATCCCAGGAATCCACCAGGCTGAAGGATCGCTGCATTACTGTCACCTCCTCATACGTACCCGACAGATTTTTGCGGAGCAGAGATACAGACCTCTCCTCATCACCACTCGCACTTTCCCCTCCCTCTCACATCTTTAGGCTGGGGCAGAGCAGTGGCAGAAACAGAGCAGTTTTCCCTCCACTTGCAAACCCCACTCCCAACCCCTCAGTACTCAGATTGTGGACACGTAGCAAACTTCATGTTTTTGCCCTCCTCCTCTTTTTTCCCTCTGCCTAACACCTTTTCCTCTTCAGCAATAATTTTGAGTGTGCATCCTTCGGGCCACAGTAAGTATCACCGATTTAAAAGCATTTCTGCCATTTGTCTAGTTTTTGCCAAGGTCTCCACAATCTTTTCTCCGAGTCTAAAGCCAAAACTGAACTCAAAGTAGTGAGAACGACTCTTACTTTTCAGCCAGACTTACGTCAAACCAGAAAAAGCAGCAAAAACCTTTGTTGCATTGGGCGTTGCGTTCAGAGCCCAGAAGAATTAATACTGTTGTCATAATCGGGAGACAAATCCCACAAGCCTGAATATGCGCACACACATATGAACGCAACACATACGCAAACCCAGATTTTTACGAGCGGTGCCGTCAGCAGGGAGATTTTTTTATAGTTGCCAGTAATTTATAGCTTTTAAATGTAACATCGGAATGCAAATAACTTTCCCTCTTCCCTTCCCTCAGTGATCTGCTCATGAATAAGGCTGAAAGGAGCCCGAGCAGGAGACCCAAGTGGGAGGATGAGGAGACAGAGAGTGACTCAGCCTGTCCCTGCTTTCTGCCGGTCCCTGGGGATGTCGTCCCTCGGCCATGGGATCCACTCCCAGCTCAGCGTGAGGACTTGCTCGGAGCACAGCTATAAAAATTCTTATCCCTGGCAATGAAACAAGAATGATACTCAGCCTACCCTGCAGGAAAAATGTATGAAATGGCATTAAACAAAAAAAACCCCAAGCTTTCTGGGGCTTTTGACAAGTAGTCAAGGTTTTTTCCTTTCCCTGCTGGATAAAGAAGCATCCTAATGCTTCCCTCTTCTCTTTCTCCTACCTTTTCAGTGGTAGGATGGATGGATGAGATATTGAAAAATGTCTTTCCATGCCTTCGGTGCCAGTCAACATCAGAACTGATGAAGTCAGTTTTATCACTGTTTAGCGGTGCTACAATCCATTGGCACTATTGGGAATGTGCTTTCTCTTTCTGCAGTTACAGTCGATTAAAAAAACTTCCCAAGGGTGCTCTCCCAGACATCCGCCTTTGCCCAGCCTGCCCAAAGGACCAGACTGAAACCAATTGCTTCGGCTCCTGGTCTCTGCTGGCTTTGATTGTAAAGACTTACAGGAAGGTAGATAAAATAAGAAAGAAGATCGGCAAGATATTGTAGTGTTCATACTCCGAGTACTACCAAAAAAAGTTATCTGTAAAGCTTTTAACCTCCCTTCTCTAGTGTTTTCACTGTTTTGCTTCTCCCCTTCCCCAATGACAGAGATTTCTATTTATGAATATCTATAATAAGTTATGGTTTGGAGTCCATAACATATTTTGGGGATCTGCAGGTGAAAAGGCAGAGGCTAGCCTGTCAGATATTTACAAATGAACACTGAGAACTGCAAAATATCTGCTTCACCTCTCACACTGGTGAATAACAGAAAGCAATGAAAGAGTTTATGGTACCAGGCAGATGTGAACAAAACTGTCAGACTGATTCCAAAGAAAGACAGGAATGGTTCATTAGCAAACATTTGAGGGACAAAAATGTTGTTTGTATTGCCACGTGACAAAACCAAGGCTCTTCAGATCAAGGCTCACCCTTGGCAGCTCTAGTATGAGAGTGCTTCTTCTCACAAATATGTGGGGAAATATTTTTAAAGTTAAGGCAATCGAAGCAAAATACATATCTTTTGGGACACAATCTCCCTGATGTGCTCCGTCAGAAGTGTGACTGCTCCCACCACTGCCAGGGCTGTTGTCTCTGCAGTCACAGGTTACAGCGGTCACTTAGTCCCTGGGAGACCAATCTCCAAATCTTCACTTGCTGAGCTTAATCCAGTCCTACTGGGATGAAGAGGATTTTTGTCCCCAGCTCCATCAGATGCAGGATTACACCCTCAGACTGAGTCTTGACCTTACTGAAGTCTCAGGAAGAGGTATCTGCCTTTTTTGGCAAGACAGTCTGCTTTCTGCTTTCTGCTTTGCCTTTGGCAAAGTGCAGCCCTGCTGCTGGATGATGTGAAATTGGACTTTTGGTCCAATTCAAGTATAATAATAACTGCCGAGGGGACAAGGCACAAGGACACATTCCCTATCAAAACGAGGGTTTGCCCTGTGCCTTGATGGGCTCAGGCAGCTTTCATTCCACTGTCCTAAAGCCCAGCCTGTCCTTTCTGAGCGGCTCAACATGAAGAAGCACCAGGAGATTCCACATGCAAAGAGCCTATCTGCAACATTTCACAAAATGAGGTGGAAGGGAGCAGTGTAATTCCTGCTTCATGCATCATACACCACGAAGCGATAGCCAGAGCAGATGTTCTAGCAACGCAACAACAATTTTGGTCTCCTCAGGACACATCCATCTTCTGCCAAATTCAAGACACGCTTGCTCATTCGAGTCCCACAGAGGTGCTCCGGGTCGGGGGTTCCCATTGAGGGGCCGCATTGGATGGCCACCAGTCCCTGTGCCCACTCCAGGGTCAGGTCCCCTCTCCCCATGGCAATGCCAAGAGGGCCAAAAGTGGGCATGGAGGATGAGCTGGGAGCTGGTGGCCCAGCTCCACAAGCACCCACAGACCTGCCCTCTCCTGGGGCTCCCTGGGCTGCCTTTCAGTCCCCTCCATTCTCATACGGCCATGAAAAGCCAAAAGAAGCGTCCTCATCCTTTTGGGAACACTTCCCAATTCTTAATTAATGAATCCTCCTTCTGCTGCCAGGCAGGGGTCACCTGAGATGCTCTTCTCCTTGCAGAGAGGAGGGAGCAGCCCCATCACCGCAGAGAAGCTCATGAGCACCCCGGGGTGCCCCAGGGCAATGTCCTGTCCGGGAGTCGCATATTTAGCTTTAAAAGCTCCTGAAAGTTTCTGCTAGGGAGTGTAACACAAGGAATTGATTGTCCTTTATTAAATTATTAATACCTCAAATGTCCCCTAAAATCTAGTAGCAATTTTCAGGTCAAATTAATGTCAGTGGTTTAACTCAGGAACTATCACAGAAGCAAGAGCTAAACATAATTACCTGGGATTCAGAGCGGTTTCATTGCCAGCTACTCGGCTCCAGGCTTTGCACCGCGGACTCCTTCACGGCACAATAGGTATTGGCAGCATACGGTAAAATTTACCTGACCCAGCTCTTCACCTTCCAGGGCAGAGAGGGCTTCTGATGATATTAAGGAGAAGTTTTTATGTATTTACAGTAATCACCAATTCATTAATTCCTTAAAGTTGTGTTTTATTGAACATCGAGTACTTTCTATCTATCAAATAAAAAAATTAGTGCAACAATTACCTTGAAAAATGCCATGATACAGTTCATTTGGATAATTTTAAGCTGTTACCACGTGCTAAAAAGAGCCAAATGACCACATTTATAGTATAAACAATCCTAAATTACAGTTAATGTAGTTTCTGCAACAGCACTGCTTGGAAAAGTGACTGCACATTTATGGAAGTTTACTGAAGGGTTTATCTTCATTTTAAAAATGCTCAAATTGAAAATGTCCACATTTTCTTGGACCCATATTTCTTGGGAATATTTCAGATTCTTCAACTACTCTGCATTCAGGCTTTTTATGAAATCTGCAAAAGTCTAAAGCAAGTCACAAATACTACATATAACACCTTCATATATGTAATATATCAGATGAGGGTTTGCTATAGAAATAGATAGCATGTCAACTGGGGCTGGACTGAGCAGACAGAATGAAGGTAAATAAACCAAATGAAATGTGTCATTCACCACAGTGGAAACTCTAAGCATGCATTTGTTCATTTTTAATTATAATAGTGGAAATTATACCATTCAGCAGAGACAAATTAGGCTTCAGATGGAAAGTATAATTCAGGTCAAGTAAGTAGCTGAAGGAAAAAATAGATATAATTAAATATTGCCATTCGCATTCTTAAGATTCAGGTCTACGGGAGCTGGATTGAGATCCTACCCAGGCAGGAGCAGAACATCGCATTTTTCCTGAATAGTTACATGGGAAAGGTTTTCAGCTTCTGCCCGAAGCCGTGCAAGTCTCCATGTTGATGTCCTCCTGCACAGCACCGCAGGCTGTTTGGCACTGGGAACGCTGCAAAACACCCGCGTCCTGTTCTGCGGTAAGTAAGCTCATTTACACAAATATTCAAGATAGAATCCTCTGGTTTCTTCCAGCACATTCTGCTGACAAGCCCGGTGTTATGACAATCATTAAAACTTCAGCGTTGAAAACAATTTCAAATAAATGAATCACTCCTAAACATAAAATAATGTTCATCCGAAAAGTAAATATATGCAAGGATATAATTACGTGATGATTATTGTTTAAAAGTATTTGGTGAGTTAAATGATTTTTAATTAACACTTGTCACCAGTCTTACGCAGAAATACAACATATTGCCTATTCAGAATGACAAGGGCTGATGTGTACTTCTTAAGTTAGTTTCAAAATATCCCTTGCCATTAACAGGCTTCTGGCAGCAGCTTCCTTCCTATTCAGCCTTTTACACCACCTTCACCCTTCGGACAAGCGCTGTTAAACACCAATTGCCACAGCCCCTCCGGAACTGCCCAGGGAATCGCAGCCAGCGACCGCAGCCCGCTCAGCATCACTTCTGCATTCCGGTTTGGTCCTTTGTGAAACAAACTCAATACGCATGTGTCTGGTGGCTGAGGATGTTGTTCACCAGCAAATACGTCACCCTTGCAATAAGAATGCTCGAGACAAAAAGAGACATAGCAACTAGGGCAGCAGTGGTACCGTAAATGTCTCGTTTGATGCTTCGGCATGGTCTAAATGCCTGCGTTGTAAATGATAACGTGGAGAAGGGACAGGGGATGGCAGAATATTTCATGACAGACATGACCATGCTGTTCTGCCCAGGGAAAATCATCCTGTCCCTGAAATACACACAAGACTCCTTTACAAAACTGAAACAGATTCAAGTCATTATTAGTCACTGAAACTGTAAGGTAATCATTTAATAGACTTTTAATACCGTTGCTTACGGCTAGAATGCTTTTTTACCTCTCTGCCAACTGCACCATCATAAATTACTTATTTTAATGTTGGCTTGTTATATAGGATGTCCTCCTGTTAAACAGCATGCTACAAATACTTTGTATTAATTGAGATTGGTGTATAAAATGCTTTGTGTTTTAACCTCTCTTAAACATTGCAGCATTTGTGAGGCATTCTGTATAACAGTAGTGGAAAAAAAGATGGAAGCTTTAAAATAAAATTCTTCAAATAAAAGACACCATTCGCCATTCATAGCTTACAGCCTGAGGCCAACACTTTTCTCAAGAGCCGTGCTCTGTCAATCTCTGTCCATTTTTGCCCTCTTCGACACCAAGAGAGTTGCTTTTTTCCCAATCGCCTTTCCTTTCCCCCCAAAGCTTCCAGCCCAGCAGGTGCAGACCCAGGTGAGGGTACCAGCAACCTCAGCCTTCGCCGGCACCGCACACCTCCCCTGAGCACACACCTGAGTGTGCAAGCAGGTACGAAACAATTTTCTTTTTTTTCCTCCCCCCCACCAAATTAGCACTTTCCTTTTATGCTATTTTGCAAAGCAGAAAGATATTCCTCAAACATCTGGCAAAACGCACTATGTCAGTTTTGTAACCGTATTTACACTCCAGCGCATCACCTCATGTAGGAAGAAGCATCAATTGTTGATTAGTAACTCGGACAAAGGAGTTCTGGGCTGTCAGTCCGACCGCTCACCAAAGGGGAGGATGATGATGATGCAGGGGATGAAGGCAGGCTGTGCCCCGCCGGCCCCGGTCCCGGTCCCGGCCGCTGTCTTGCAGTGACTCCAAGCGGTTTTGCAGAGCTATTGCCGGGCCCTAGAAAGAAAACCTTCCTTTGGGGCAGTTCTCTTCGACTTGGAACAAAACTTGACCATTTCCTGCCTCCTTAGGCTCGGGCACAACTTTATCCGGTGAGTGATGCCACTGGTTTTATGGACCTTGCTGCAGAAAGATGTCTATGTGCATGCCTGCGTCAGAATCTTTAGATACAGGCTGTATAGAGAGATGCATAGAGATGCAGGCATGAAAGGTCTGAAACCTAGTCTTGCGAGCTTTTAAGCACATCTTTCTCCGCTGCTGGGTGGCCTGCTGGCCTCCCCAGGGCTGGCCATGGGCAGAGGTAGCACAGACATGCCCAGCTGCGGGATGAGCGAAATCCCCCAAATTATCCATGGCCTCTGCAGCAACTAACTGCAAATTGGGTAAGAATTTGCCCCTGTAATTCATCTAGATTCTTCCTGAGATTTTCCGAAAGGAACAGCCCGTGCACCATCCCTATAGATGTTACTGTGCTATCATCTCAGCCACTTTTTGTGGATAATTTTTTACTCCAGCATCTTACATGAATGACATCTTTATAGAAGATGCCCACATTTTAAAGCAGAAAGGAATACCTCTCAGCCACCTCTGAAGGTAAATTCAGGTACTTCTCCATATCAGTCATTGAACGAGTTCGTTATCATAAGCAGTGAAACACTTATAGAACTTCCAAAGATTTGCTGTGCTGAAAAAGGCTTCTTTGGGCACCACCAATAATGTATTTACAGACAAACTGAATATTTGGAAGCACTTATGAGCTGGTTTTGGCTGGGATAGAGTTAATTTTCTTCCTAGTAGCTGGTATAGGACTGTGTTTTGGATTTAGGATAGAATAATGTTGATAACACAGTGATGTTTTCGTTACTGCTGAGCAGGGCTTGCACAGAGCCAAAGCCTTTCCTGCCTCTCACCCCACCCCACCAGCGAGGAGACTGGGGGGGCACAAGGAGTTGCAGGGGGACACAGCTGGGAGAGCTGACCTCAATGTCCCAAGGGATATCCCATACCGTATGGCGTCATGCTCAGCACATACAGCTGGGGGAAGAAGAAGGAAGGAGGGGACACTGGGAGTGATGGTGTTTGTCTCCCCAAGTCCCCGTTCCGTGTGATGGAGCTCTGCGTACCTGGAGATGGCTGAACACCGGCCTGCCCGTGGGAAGTGGGGAATGGATTCCTGGTTTTGCTTTGCTTGGGTTTGCAGCTTTTGCTTTCCCTATTGAACTGTCTTCATCTCAACCCAGGAGTTTTCCCACTTTTAGCCTTCTGATTCTCTCCCCCTTCCCATCCGGGGGGAGTGAGTGAGCGGCTGGGTGGGGCTGAGCTGCCGGCTGGGGTTAAACGACGGCAGCTTATTACCGTTCATGCAGCATATTGGGATTTGCATACCCTCCTAGCCCCAGGAGAAGGGTGTTGCCCACCTAGCAAGCACTGCCTCCATCAACATTTGTTATTGAAACTGCACGTGTTTGTGTGAGGCAGCTGCCTGCCACCCTTTCATAGCCCAGCACCCACCTCTGGATCTGCAGAACCGAGTTTTCTAAGGGGAGCACACATCTGGCAGCAGGACTTGGCACTGGGGTTGCAGGCAGCTGCTCCTGCCCAGCCTGGGGAAGCTCTGGCAGCTCCAGTGCTGCCCTGGGGAACGCATCGGGGCGGCAGCCCCCGCGCCAAAAGTCTCTCTGAGGTGCTCAGGTGATGGGTTAAGCATCCGCTTTCTCTGTCTTTTGCCCTCGTGCCAAGCAGGTTTGAATGATTTCAAATGCCTGGAAAATTCTGATACGGTAGCGCTTTACGTGCCCTCTGTGTAGGTGTGAAATACACCCCATACAAGTACCCTGTCAGGCCCAGAATAACAGCTGTGTTACACAGTCCAGGTTTCTTCAGGTTTTTGCTTATAAACTTATTTCAGGAAGAATTTCAGGCACGATCAACATCCACCCCCTGATCATCCAAGGTAAGAGCCAGAACGCGTCTCCAGTAAATTGTCAGCACCTAATAAAAAGGCTAAATCATTTCACGGAGCCCGGCTTGAGTCATTTAAAAAAGAAAACAACTCACAGAGCCACTACCGCTCCATAGCGAGGAGCCATTATTAGATGAATTCTCAGGGGCAAACTTGGTTGCGGTTGGTCAGTCATTTAAATATTCCTATTCGGCTGCCTCCGTGCTGTCCAGGACATGAAGCAAATGAAGCCTGGCTGTTACCCAGATGATCCACGATGTTGTGACCAGATGGAACTTCGCTTACAACATGTGTAGGTGCCTGCTGGACAATAAACAGGCTTTTGCTGTCTTTTGCTCTGATGAACTCAAGGGGGTTACTGGTAGGTTAAAACAATCACAGCCCCCAAAAGATTTATTATTTTTTTTTTTAATTTATGCCAGATGAGCCAAACAACAAAAACAAACAAAAAAAAAAAAGGCTATATGGCTGTTTATATTTTGTATTAGCACTGATTTCTGGTTTTGCCATGTAACTCAGGATCAGCAAAGAAAAACAGCTGTATTTTTGCCCACATGCTTGCATTTGTTTATTTTTTTTCTCTTGAAATTGTTGTGATAGCTGCAAACACAGTTTACATATAAACCAAAAATTATTTATAGCCTCATTTCCCTTTGCGGGGGGAGGCTGGGTATGTATGTGCACGCATGAGTGACCCCCCCATGGGTACTTCTGCATGGCTGGCCATCCTCCCTCCCAATAACTTTTGAATTAATTGGACAATTTCAATTAAATACCATCTGAATTCTTACAAACATCATGAAAATAAAAAGGTAGAGAGAGAAGAAAGAGAGAGATTCTAGCTCCTGCTGAAAGCTGCAGTGCGGGCTCCACCCTCTCTATCTATCAGAAACTGGAGAAAAGGGAGAGACGCGCACACACACACACACACAGAGATTCTGACAGTTCCACTTGCAGGAAAAGCCTTATTAGTCACCAGAGAAGATGGAGATCCATGGCAAGCCAGGCTACAATGGCCCTACTGTGCTGCTTCTCAGAGCATGGACATGTGAAACCTGGGTGTAGAATAGAAGAAGGACCGGGCAGAGGCCAAAGCTGATGCAGAAATCTCAGTCGTTCTCTGCATCTTCAGTTTTTGCATTTGTTAATGAAATCTCTGGCTGTTCCCAACGACAGAAAAGCCAGAACCAAACAGCCTTTAAACAAAGTTTCCCTGTTCATGACAAAGGATGCAAAAGCTGATCCCAACACCCATGCTCTAAATGAAACTTCAAAGGAGAAGTGTTTGATTGCCCCTCACTCAGATGTAATCCCCAGCTCCAGAGACTGAACACTGATGGGTTGTATGAGCAACCTCAACCTGCTCCTGGAGAAATTCAGCTTACTTAGCTGAAACCACTGTTGAAGCTTGCACTAAAATGTCCACTCGTACGATGTAGGGAACACCCATCACATCTGTTCCAGCAGCTCAGCTGTGTGGGGAGCAACATCCAGATGAGAAGTTGTAACAAACAGCTGGCAGTTTTTTCAAATGCTTCAGCTGGCTCTCCAACAATTTTGTAATGTTGTCCCTGCAAGAACAGAAATCTCTGCTTTTTTCACTGGAAACAAGATGGAAAACAGGCACTGCTCAGTATGAATCATTTTGTTTTCCTGTAGTTCTACACAAAGATTATGTTGCTTTCTGGAAATGTCACTTTTGTGCTGGAATGAAAAGAACCAAATCACAGTCACCACAGCACAGGAACTTGGCAGCCTGTGCCTTTTAGTGAAGTTACTCTGATGTTAAATATGTCGGGTGCCTACATCAATTTCATTTCCATATTTTCCCGCTGTTGAACCGTACTTATTCTGCTAATGTTACTTTTTCTCTTCTTCCTCAAAAAAAGATTCTTATTCTCAAGATCTATCATGTGCTCGTGAGGCTGAGGAAGAACAGCTTTCAAAGAGTGACCGGTACATTTGTATTTTCATTTCCTAGAGCCAGAGGGAGAAGCACAGGTCACAGGAGAAGCTTAAGCTAGAGTTGCATCTCTTTTCTAATTAAAAAACAAGACCTCTATAGGCAGACCAAACTTCTTGTGACCATGGATAGCAGGTGCCAGAACGGCACTTAGGCCATGGAAAAGGAGGTGTGCTGTTGTGAGGGGCTGTGTTAGAGTTTCCTAAGCAAGGCAGCAGCGATGGATGCCTGATCATTAAGAAGGGGGAAAAGATTTGTATTTTATCCTAGTAAATGCAGACACTTTTAATAATAAACGGCGGAGTAGAAACCAGTTTCTAAAACTGGAGAAATTCTGGCTCAGAAGTATTTCCACAAACATACATTGAATGTTTAATCCAGAGTGATAAACTATTCCAGACAAGCGGACATCCAGGAAGAATGCTCATTAGAAATACTCTGGCCGTTTGCAAGTAGAGAAAAAACTTCAAGACAGCACAGTCAGCCTTGGAGAGGAAAAAAGACAGAGGATAAAGATACATGGGCAAGAAGTATGCAGAGATGAAATGACCTGTCTCATGGCTGTGATGCCTTTCCCTCTCTATCGGACATCGTTTTGCAGCACCAGACACTTGAGTCAATTGAGGTGAAGACTGGGCAGCGAGCGGTAAAGCCATCGTGCGTGGCTGTGACCATATCCACACCATATCCACAGCCCGTTCATGCCAGACCTGCTTTCCGAAACCATTTCTGACCAGACTCCTGCACCAGCTCACACCCTCCTACTCCTGGGTGAGCAAAACTCCACTTTCAGTTCTGCGGGGTAGGAGCTGATGGCAAGGAAAGGCGGTGGGAGAGGTCAGACAGGCTTTGGGAAGCTGATGGGAACCACTATGAACTTTGGAGGACCAGGCTTGTAAGCCAGGAGGACACATGGAGGTTTTAGCAGGCTGTGAATAAAGATATCTCCCTGTTCCCCCTTGTCTCTCACAAACCCCTCATCCTCCTGGTTTATCTGATCCCAGGCTCTCTTTCCTGCCTTATCTTTACAATGATATGGGTTATTCATGTAAGTAATTACAGTTGTTGCTTTAAAATTTATCACCTTAGAGATAAACAACACCAAAGAAGACAATTCTCAAGACAAGCTGTAGTATTCCAGAGTATCACTGGACCAATTGACTTAAATGGATCTCGAAGAGAGGCCACGGAGCTGAAGACTGGTGAAACATTCCTGC
>NW_009613571.1:15658-18159 GCF_000690535.1 Cariama cristata
TGACCATGGCTTTGCCGAGAAGCTCAAGACTCCAGCCGAAATCTGGCAAGGAAAGGGGAGTGTGCACAGATACTATTGCTCCTGATGTCCTCTCCGAGTTTTTCTCACACTGGATGCCATCTCCAAAACAAGATCTTTCCTCCTGACTGCCACCTCTTGTTTGTTATCCAGGGCTTGCTTCTGCCCAAGTATTTTCCAACTTTCCTCCGACTCTTGCTTGGCTCTTCTGTTTAAACTGCATACTTAAAGCACATAATGCTGACTAAAGTGGTTTAAGGCAGGATGAGGAACTGGCTAAGTTCATGAATCTAGCTGAAAATCTTTAATGCTACCAGCACTGTAAGTCATCATGCATTCATTACTACATAGACCAGTTTGGCTCTTGAAATGTTTTTGTTGCAGATATAGTAGGTTAGTACGGCTAAACAAGTGCACTGCAGGGTGCAGTCAGCGTCAGGAAAATAAGATCACAAGTCAGTGTTATTTCTCAATTTCTGGGTATTAGAAAATACTACCTGAAATAGTCATATGAAATGAGGTACTAGAAAATTACAACTGGCTAAGCAATTGAACAGCAAATTACTTTGCTTGGTTAGATTACAGGGAAAGTTCATGCTTCTGAACTGCAAGTACAGCTTCCCTCATTAGCTCCAGATACTGATGTAGATAGTTTCAAAGTATGCATATTTCCAAATCAAACACTACCTGCAAGAAAAAATATACAACTGTGGGTTGAATACTACCTCACTGACTATGCCTGTTCTGTATTGGGTAGCAACACTGGAAGGCCGGTTAAGTTTCATGACCCAGGTGCTACAAACCAGTTGTAAACGCTGCTACGTGTCAGCAGGAGCACGCTCAGGCTGTGCAGCCACCCGTGGTGCTTTGCACCTCACTGCATCGGATCTTTCCTAACCAACGCTATTTAACACCGTCGCCAGGCTGTAACTCCCCCGTCCATGCCACAGAACGCTGTATGTTGGAGGACACGATCCTCTCAGAGCCTGCACTGGACTGGCAGGGAGCCTGGCCACCAAGCTGCCTCCTCTGTGCCCTCAGGCAGAGACCTGGGCACTTCGAGAGGGTACGGAAAGCAACCCCTTCCTTCCTCGCCCAGCCCACCCAGCCCCGGGGAGCCACTCCAACCCGGGAACCCGCTGGAGGGTCACCACCGCCTGGTTTTGGTTAAGGGTGTAACCATACTTGCCATTGTTAATAAAAGGGCATTTTTCTACATTTTCTAATTCACCACCTGTCTATAGTTAATATTTTCAATTTTTATTTATCTTTGCCCGGTACTGCTATGTTTTTGCAAATCTAAAATAATGTGTGGTGTAGAGAAACACAGCCTTGGTGTGGTAACAAAGGCCTTGAGAAGTGGAGACCCAGGATGCAGTATAGAGGAGCACAGCCCTTGGATTATAACAGACCGGGCACAGGCCTGGCACTGGAGACCCCACAGGTACAAACTATTTACCAACAGCCAGTTAAAGAAAGGTAGATCTGGACAAAACCGGGTTTAGGGCAACAAAAAGAATAAAGAAATAGTACCTCACATACATAAAAGGCACGAGATACACTTCATTCAGATGTAACATGGATTTGCAGGCCAGCAGAGAAAGAGCAAGGTTTAAAAGCATGTTAGCAAGCATATGAAAAGGACCGAAAGCAGATCCTCGAGTGAGGAAGCAGAAACCATCATCATGAACATCATATTGCTCCAGCAAAGGACTCCAGACTCTGACAACTTTCCATAACACCCGCTCCACCACCACCAGTCAAACCACCAACCCTAAGAGCCAGAGGAGCAGGGGAAGGGTGAGCAAAACATCAGGAAAAGGAGTAGAAACTAAGAAGTGCACGTATAATGGTTTTAACTATGTTATTATTATCAATACTTTTTCCGCAAGAACACATTCTTTCCCTTTCTGTAGTAGTTACTAATAACTCTTGGATTAGACTGCTGGGATTCAATTTATGCTAACAATAGATTTTTGGCTTTATACACAAGGTGAGCTTCCCCTCTGCCTGTAAACAAGACGTTGTGTGTGACAAGGGACCCCCAACACGCTTCGGCGGGCCCAGGACACTGTCATGGATGACAGATTATCAGCCACGTGCAGGAGATGAGACGCTGACCTTTGGCAGCGAGTGCCCCAGCTGCAGTGACCGGACCCCCCCCTTTAGAGCCGTGTCCCCCGGGACGGTCACCCCCTCCGGAGACTGATCACACCCAACTCCTCTCACTCCACGAGAAGAGATTTGGAGGGCAAAATTCTGTCAGGGCAGCTGTGTCAGGAGTGAGCCGGGCCATCAATATCCCTTCAACACAGTTCCCCCAGCTGTGCAAGGGCCGCAAATGGCCTTCAAAGCCCCCGAGATAACTGTGCTGGCAGAAGAAGGGATCTCTAGGTGGCTTTCACTGAACACCAGGCCTGGTTTAAGGACTTACTATCAACGGCTGTGAGCTCGTGCTGTGATTTCAGGGGACCTGAGTAGGG
>NW_009613571.1:18190-32071 GCF_000690535.1 Cariama cristata
GGAAAGAGCTACTGTCATCTTCTGCAGACAGGTCTGTCAGCGGCCTCAGGGTACCAGTCTCTGTCATAGTCAAAACCCCTCCTAATCTGCTGCCTAAGTCATTAAGGCCGGCCTAAAAACCTCTGGGCCACATAGCCAGGTGAGTCAGGTGTTGAACTCCTGTCAGGCAGTGACAGAGCGTAAGTTGGGGCTACTAACAGCAAAAGAGCACCCTGAGGGACAAGCCTGATACTAGCAGTTCAAATGACATTTGTGTTTTCCACCGTTTCTGCAGAGCCTGGATGAGGACAAGGTCTCCCAAGCTACCGTCCCACAGTCCTGGGCAATGACGCACAGCTCTCAGCAGAAAAAAGAGCACAAAAGCTACGCTTACATGGCATGAAAGCAAGTTGCATCATGGCAGTAATCTAAACCACCTGGGACTACTTGACTAGCATCATCAAGCATCTCTCCTTTGCCACAGCATCCCTTCTTGTCTCAAGGGGGCAACTGCAATTTCTCTAAGAACAAATGGAAAAGAAAACACACACATACACAAAACCCCCCGAACAAACAGGAAGATTATCTCCAGCTCTTTATAACCCAAGTTAAAAACCAACCAAACCCAAACAAACAAGTTCTGACATATTATTGCAAATAAACATGGTTTTGTCAGGAAAAAACTTGCTCTGTCATCAGTTTTCCTTCCTACTAGAAGTCATCGGCATTCAAAGTTCAGCAGCTTGGGTCAAAAAGAGGCAGCTCAATGCGGTCAGCACTACCAGGGGCAAGAAATGGATTTTATGAAATCTCTGAGGGTTGCTTTATCTTCTGCATATCCTGTAGTGTGTAATGTCAGCTTATTTAGGAACAGAGCTTCTCTTCTATTTTTACAGTTCCGCAGATAACATAGAAAAAGGATTTCAAAACTCTTTCAGGGAAGTGGTAGTTGAAACATTCTGTATCATGTAGGACTCTTGCACAACGTGAGCCCTTTGCATTCTCTTACCAGCCACAGTTGGTAATTTTTGCAGACTCTTATGTACTCTTGCACAATTGAATATCCAAAGAGACCATCATGATCACTTAGTCCGTCTTTCTGCACAGTGTAACCACTTCTTAATTTCTGCATTACACTTCTTAGTTTCTGCATTAATCCTAGAACTTCTGTTAAGCTATGGCATATTTTCTAGAAAGATGCTTGTTCTTGATCTAATATCAAGTGCTAAAGATCCTATCAGTTCCCTGCATAATTTGGTCTGATGGTACACATTGTTAAAAAATATATAGGTACCTTTCTTGCATTGCATCTGTTTACAATGCTTCCCTAGACTGAAGATCTATCTCCTATCAGAAACCTCTTCCACATCTAGGGAGACCATAATTTGCCTTCTGTCAGACAAACTGTACTGATCAACTTGGTTTGGTTTCTTTTTACTGGGAAGGATTTCCAGATCTCAAATCATACTTTTCTGGATGCTCTGCAATTTTTAAGCAATCCAGGCACCAGAAATAGTCACAACATTGAAGTATCTACCCCAATTATTTCATCTACGATTCTAACATATTATCTCTTCTACGTTTGTATGATGTGCTTATGCATTCCGGAGTTATATTAGCTCCCTGACACACAGCTTCCTATTGGGAGCTCCTAAGAAGTAGCATCCTAAGTAAAACCAAACATCCACCCAGTCCTTATCCTCACGGTAGCACTTAGGATAGGGCATGTAGATGCTCAGAATAGGCAATGTGTGCTCATTTAGATACAGGGCACATATGGACAGACCCTCTTCTTGATAACACAGCCTAGCATCTGGCAAAGTACCTCACCACCAAACTCAGTACATTTTTCCACATCGATCCATTACCGGCCCCATGCGATGCTAAACAGGTAGAATGTGCAACATCCACACTTTTTTCCCCCCACAAACAACTTGATATACACATTGCCAACTGTACTTGATTTGAAAGACAAGCAAGAAAATATTTGATATTGTTACTTTAAACAGCATGCTGGACATCTTCCTCACAAACATGCTGTCCTTCTGAAGTCATGGTTTGACAGACAGGAAGTGCTTTTTTGATAGTTTTCTCATACATTTGAAAAGTTGTTTTTTTGTTTGGGTTTTTTTTTTTTTTTTTTTTTTGCTATAAGGTAAAGGTATAAAGACATTTGAGTACAATTTTGCTAGAAGTAGTACAAAAAGACCTCAATTAAATAAAAATCCTTAGCACGAGCATATGCCCCAAACAATAAGTTCAATGATAACACTTCTAGATTTTCCTAAATACAAAATGCATCCAGCTGACGGCCTCAGTCTCTTCCCATACAAAGTTTCATTTTGACTTCGGATAGAACCAATGTAACTAAATTTAAGAAGAAGCTAGCAAGGCAAAATGTCAGACCTGCAAAGCTCCTTTCGATCTGTGATTGTGCACTGGCAGGATGGAAGACCTATGAATTTACCCACTGACGGCTCTCCTATAGAATTACTTCCATGTATGTTAATAATATTCTGACTTACACAAAACAGAACGCAAGTGATATGAAGAAAAAATAAAATAGGCTTGCTGTAATCTCAGCCAAACATACATTTACCTTCTGAAGATCATACAGATAGGATCTTATTAGGCTTCCAGTCCCTGTTTGGAGAATAGAAACTATTTCTCAAGAATGTTTATGTGTCATTAAAGTAATGAGACTGTAGTCAGTCAACTTAAATGTGACGTAAAGCCCTTTGTGTTAGATTTAGCAGCCCTTCAGTGCTTAACTTGCAGATTCTACAATGTTAAAAATGCACATTAGTGAAGTAGTTACATCCATTTCTCCCTCCATCTGTGCTTTTAATGCAAACTTCAGGGGCACCTAGCTGTAGACGGAAGCGTAATTCAGTGTTTTTTTTCACTGCCTTTCAAACACAGACGTGTTTTCTTCCATAGTTATTATATGACACATGTGCTAACAATAGCACCTATTAGTTCCTCCCATTAGAAAGAGGGAAAATTGAGGAAGTGCTGGGAGAGGTCACCTGTAAAAAGTCATTTGACAAGGCCAGCAGCAGGACCAGAAATGGATCCCTGGCTCCTAAGTTTTATGCCAGTGCTTTCCTTTTTTTTCCTTCTTCTTGCTATCTCCTTCACTCTCTAAATCAGGCTATTTTTTTTCTACCTTGATGTATTATCAATACTACAAGACTAGAACTCCAGCTTTTAATACTCCCTCAATCCCACACGAAGTATCGTATCTCATACACATAGCTCTCCAGTTCGATCTGACCGATGCCTCTGGGGGCACAGGCTGATAACGTACAAAGCCCTGTACCGATGCGTTTGGTGCACAGTCACTCGGCAGCAGCAGATTTCACCGCAGGGCTTACGAGTCCTTCCAAGAATAAAGGGAACAAACAGACCGCTGTAACACTCACGGTCTTTCACGGTAATGCAGGAGGACGCGGGGCTAATTTGTGGGGTCTGAGTGCTGCGAAAGGAGAGAGTTTTGATTTCCCTGTGCACTTGTATCTAGTTGTGTGCGGCTGGTGAGCAGAATGATGTTGAACAAATGGCTGTAGCAGCAAAGCAGCCCCAGAGGAAGAGTCACGGGTAGGGGAAAGATGCTTCAGCTGTACATTTTCACACACCAGTTATGTTTCCCCAACCCTGACATTCCTTAGCACAGGTACCTCTAAACAACTACAGCAGGAGATTGAAAACAAACATGCTCCAGATGTCACCACCCCAGCCCCTTGGATGCGAGGAAATAAAAATGGGAGTACTGTGTTTGTCATCATTGCTGGTCTAGCTGCTCCAGCCTCGCTCCTGAAGGCCTTCCCAAGCGGACCTTCACAGGAGGCAGGCCTTGGGCATCTCCCACAGGCTTACCGTAGCCACTAATGAATGATAAAAGAGGGGCTTACATTCCCCTTTGCCTTTCTGTAAGACACACCATGTCAAAACCACGGGCTTTAGGAGCAGAAGGGGTAAACCAGGAGGACTGGATGTGGCAGAAGGTGCTGTGCAGCCTGGCAGCTGGGGAGGAGCTGGAGGGGCCGCAGGGCCGTGCTGTGCGGGTGGGTTGCCTGTACCACAACGGGGAGGAGGAGAGCAAGTCAGCTGAAATGATAGCTAATGAGCAAAAGCCTGCGTAACCTGGATAAATCTGAGTCTGTCCTGCGACGTGATCCCAAAGTCTCTTGACTTTGAAGGTCCCAGAGTCACCATCCACCCCTTCACTTTGTAGCCAGACTCACCTAGGGATTTCCACATGAACCTTTGACACAGCTGTTCAGAGGGACTTGCTACCCATTTCTCCAGATTTAAGCATTTTATCCTTTCACCAAAAGTTACAAAGCATGCAAGGCTAAAGCATGAAACCAACAAACAACGCTACAGGTCTTCTCCCTTAAATTTTCTTACCACACTGTGGCTGACATTCCTCATCTCTGGGGATAAAAACCACAATCAAAGCAGAAAATTCCAACCAACCCACCAACCCAAACCCCCTGTACTGCTTGCACCATTAGCTCTCTTTTTACAGGACATACCAGTTAGCTTTTTCATTGTCATGCTTGGGCAGCTCTGGAAATCCCATAAAATTTTCTATTCTGCACTCTTGCCTCTAGAAGGGTGAAGTGTTTTAGTCAATACACTGCCAGCTGCTTTTTTCTTAATTCTTCTGAAACTGTGCACCTGAGGCTGGCTTGGGAATTACTGTGTTAGTACTCCTTGTTCGTTCTCTATCAGTCTCTTTGCAGCTTCCTCTCATTTAATTCTATTTGTCCTGAAGATCTTACGTAAGCCTGGCAGCCACCAATATGAAAATTAACAGGAAATCTGACTCATTTGCCAAGCTAATAAGGAAAAGAATGCAGATATTTTGCCCAACACCCACACAGAGACACACAGGAAAACTCAGAGATTCCCTCTCCCCAGCCACTCGCTTCTTTTTATCCCCCAAGATAAATTCCCATAGCAAAGCCTTTGTTATGGTCAGGCTGCGAGGAGCATTTTGGCTGCAATCCGGATCATTCAGTCATGTGTTCAAAGAGAAAAAGAAGAGCAGTTAGTACGGTTATGTTCTTTTTCCTCTGCAAATACATCTCAGTCTGTCTGCTGGTTTTAATCATTAAATTCTACCTGTTTGCCTCCCTTTCCCAACAACAAGTGTCAAGATCACAGCTCTTGGGGCATCAATCACAACCGCTCATTTAAATACAGGGGCAATTTATTCATCTGCTTTATGATAGATGATTAAATCTAATCATCTACTTTTTATGCTTTGAAACATAACAGTAGCCAACATTTGTTTTTCAGCAGAAAGCTTAATACCTTGAAGTGTCAGCACAAAGAGTAACATTCAGCTTCTTGACTCCATTTTGCCAGCCAAGCCACTGATCTTCCAAAATAGCAGCAAACTGGATAGGCAAGTGCTTGTCTATCATTTCTGTCTCTCGAGGAAAAAATACCCACCTCCTCTTTGGTCAAAATCAAAGACTTGGCAATGAACACAGTCCTCTGGCACTGTATCCCCGCCTTTAAAAACTAAGTAATTACTTCTGGCTCCCTTTTAGACCCACCCCACATTTCCGTAACCTGCAGCTTTATTCATGTGTTATCAGCCAAAGGCAATCCCCTCCCAGCCACAGCAGGCACAACACAAAAGCCTGATGCTCCCCTCTTCAAAACTCTGGTGTATACAGTGCATTGACAGTATATCGAGGCGGGGCTTGCAGCACATGGTGAAACATCTCAGCACATGGTAGGCTGCCAAAAATGACAGAAAAAAAAAAATATCAAAAAAGACAGATGCATTTTTGGCCTCCATCCAGAAACAAGTTAACAGAAAGTACAGGAACCGCCTTGCAGCCTGAAATTGCTGATAAACTTCAGCCTTGGCCCAATGTATCTGCATTGACCAAGAAGATCCTTTGAAAGGGTGTCTCTTCTTTGGCACTTTTCTGTCATGGTTTAACATCTGAGTGGGTTTTCATTACATGCCTTAACATTTATTAAATTTTGCTCAAAATGCCTAGGATTAGGTGAAAAAGGAAAAAAATTCAAAAAGAGTATTTTTTTCTCCTTACCATATTATTGGAGTTTTGATGCCAATATGAAAATAAAGACTTCATCCTTTATCTGTAAAGTAAAAACAAATTTCACATTTACTTCATATTAACAAGATCCACTGTGTATGAAGGGTTACCTTGGGTCTTCATTGTTTATCTCCTATCTGCTGTTATTTACTGAACATACTATTATTCCTTTTGATTCTAACCTGTGGAAACTTGTAGTGATTTTGGTTTCCTTTATGAGCAAAAATTGAGACCCAGTCACGGTTTCTTTCCTAACAGAACCTGTAAGAAATGAACAAGAAATATCTTTTCTAATATCTTCAAGCTCTTTCCAAAGCAGTGCTCTTCCTAAAATGTTCCTGTTCTCTGTTTTATTTCCTCCTAATTCTTCTGTTCATAGTTTGGGGTTTTTTCTACTTTTCCTTCCTGTTCTCCCTGTGCTTCCGAGTATTGTTTCTGCAGGGATATCTGCTCATAGCGACATGACCCTTGCTACCACGTTCACAAAGCTCAGCTTTTGACTTGCATAGAAGTCTGTGTTTGAGCAGTAATTCCTGTTGTTCAGTTTTGCCCATCTTCCCTCTGAAGTACAAAAGTGTGACAGTCCGTATGGCCCAAAAAAGTAAAGGGAAAAGAAATAACGACAGATTGCAAACAGCACAAATGCAGCTACATAGAGAGGCCAAAACCCAAAAGAGCATTCACGCATGGAGATCCTGCCCCACCTAGCCTTTCATTACACATTTTCCTGAGCAAAATTTTTGTTGTTGACCGAGGAGCTCCAATCCAGACAGAAACAGGGCGTCTACACAGAAGGATTCAGGAGGGTGGCACTCCCCATTCCCTGTGCTGAAGCTGCATCTGGCCAGGGAGAGCGGCAGCTTGGGTGTGAAGGTCAATGATAAGGCACCTTCAGAAGGAGAGTCCTGGGCTCTGGTTCTTACTGGTAGCAGTGTTATGCCTATTATCCAGTTACTCGCAGACCAGGTGGCGGTGTGGCAGAGTGGTAGCAACCTAGTCGGCCACCGCTTTTGGCCAGTGATCAACACTATGCCTTGTGTCTTTTAAATATCTGGAAACAGCACATCCCCAAGGATGCTCTTCAAACTTTCTTGTTCTCCACTGTGTTTGTTACAGATTCCAGAGCCTGTCCTAACATCGTCAGCCTCCTTCAACAGACCAAAATGCACCTGACGAAAGGTAGCTGCGTGCCTACATACCTTCATTTATTGCCAATCCCATCTGGATGTCTTCATTTGCACATGGTATCTCAGAAAAGCAAAATTCTCTACAGATCAACCACACTTCCAGGCTATGCCTCTTCTTTTTCTTATTTCAGATTAATTTCTGGTTCCTATTAAAGTCTTGTCCTAGACTGGATAAGCCAGACACTTTTCTGAGATTAAATTCTCCCTGCTCTCTCCAGCTAACAGCTTGAATCTTCCTCTTCATTTTCACTGCTGTTTATCTGTATCACGAAATTGAGTTGAGCTGAACAAACCTCACAGAGGAATCAGACAAATTTTCTCGGTGATAACAAAATTTTGTATTAATTAAGTGTGGGCAAACTGGTCCACCTTCGCTGGGAAACAGGGTGTTCACAGGCAAGAGTTCATGAGAAACTCATCAAGTTCTCTGTTGGACAGTCTTAGCTGATGTTGTTGGCTGGCCCAATTTCCTGTAAATACAGCTGGTACCTGCAGTGGTTTTTCATTCTCTGATCTTTCTCTCCACTTTCCAGCTCTGTAAGTCCTTGCTACAGTAAGCAGTCACCAACTCAAGTTGTTAAAAAGATGAAAGGACCTTGCCTTTCCTGTGTAAGTTCAGCACACGAGAAGTTATCCTAAAGGGTGGGCCAAAGTTATGACACAAATAATACACATTTCTACCTACCACCTATTTGCAATCTAATATAATTGATAACACACTGATGTTTCAGTTATTGCTGAGCCGGGCTTGCACAGAGCCAAAGCCTTTTCTGCCTCTCACCCCACCCCACCAGGGACACAAACCTGACCGACAAACAGTAAGGGAGGCAGTGACGGAAGAATTGATGAGGGCAAGTAAGAGTGTGGTAAGGTTTATTCCAGCAAGGTTATCTGATCAGGGACCTTGTCAATTGAGAAACTAAGGGGAAATGGGGGCAACCAGAAACAAATAGACAGAGACATAAATCTGGCAACAAAATGACAAAACCCAGCCACGCTAACTGACGGGCTATCAAGAAACTACTGGCATCACTTCCAGGAAGATCAACTTGGACTTTGCAATGGCTGGGAACTGTAAGCCAGGAGAGAGCTGGGCCGGGAGGGGTGCGGGAACGGGCAGAGCTGTACAAACCCCTGGGGGACATGGAGGAGAAGGGGTGCAGGGAGGAACAAAGAGGGGCGGTAGGTAAAAAAGGGTATAAAGGGAGTCAGTCGGATGTAAAACAGGTTTGGTCAGTGCATTTGTGTGGCTGAGCCCTGTGCATGATCACCACGGTCTGTCCTTCCCAGGGGAGAGGGAGGTGAGTGAGGGGCTCTGTGCCCATGGCTGGAGGATGGATGTGGGTGACAGCCTGGGCGCCTGGTGCTGGCTGCTGGTGGCAACTGTCTGTATCTCCCCCAAACCGGGTGTGCATGGAGTGTGCGTGTGTGTTCACCAGCAAATGTTAAGCTGGACCAGCTGGTGAGTAAGGGGTCCTCAGGTCTGGAGTATCAGGCAGGCAGGGGGTCAGTGCTGCTATGCTTAGGGGGACTTGTGAACATGGGGTGTCTGTGGGATGAGTGTGTGAGTGCGTGGGTGTTTGCAGTGAGCCTCAAGCTGGACCAGCTGGTGAGTGGGAGACCTGTGGGGAGGGTAAGGGGGCTGGGATGCAGGCAAGGGTGCTGGGTGGGCAGAGGGGTCGTGCTGGTGCTCAGGGGATCCACGAATGCACATGTACTTATGAACCCAGAGACTGAGATGTTGGTGCGTGCACAGGTGACCTTCCAGCTCTGCTAGCCCAAGGCGGGGGACTTGGCTGCACTTTATGAGCCCTACATGTGGGTGCTGTTGACGGCAGCGCCTTATTCAGAGGAGGTGGCCACTCTCTTAACTCCCTTAACACCTTGCTTCCCATCTAGACAGCAGGAGGAACTAACGATTTGTGCATCTGATTTGCAATTTTTCCAGGTTCATCTTCCCTTTTTATACAGCGGATGGTTATAGAGAGAGTAGATGACCCTAATTAGGACCATCAGGCCAAGAATGATTGCTTTTCTACAACCAGTTCTGTATGCTTGTGGACCTGCACGTGTCTTTACAGAGGCATGTACCCACATACTGAATACTTGTACTGAAACAGCAAGCTCACATGTGCATTTCTTACCTAAAATATCAGAAAGGTTTTGGTTTTCCTGGTTGACTTCCATAAAAATAAATGCCTTAAATAAGAACAAAGAGCAGTACATGATTTTCTGATATGATGGCAGGGAGTTTTGTCTCACGCATTCACTGTGTAGGTTCAAAGATTTGCCAGAACAACAGCGTCCTGTTTCACTTTGGGAACAGGGTGGTTAGGGCATCAAATTGTGAAATAGTCCATGTGTGTGGTCAGCTGCTCTCCAACATGGTTTTCAAGTCCGTTGTTCTATCTATAGAAGTTTTTTCCACCCAATAAAATGCACTGGAATGCAAAAGTTGTAGTTTCGCCTATCACACCCTGGTGACATTAAATCTGCAGTACACACACAGCCCTCTCCGATCTCTGCCTCCCACTGTCGTTCCTGGAAAACTGATTATTAGCTCTGCAACTGAACATCAGTAGTTTAGAGGAAAAGCAATACAAAACTGTACTTGTATATTTTGGACAAACCATACCTGTGTGCTCCTGACAGCTTTACACTTTTTAGCAGAGTGACTTTATCTGATTTTATCTCTGCACATAATTTCAGAAATCCTCCTTGTTTGCTACATACAGGTGATTTTGAACTCCTTGGCTTTATATGTCTCTCCTCCCAGTAACAGAAAATTGCTGCAAGTTTCATGCTGTTTTTCAGGGAAAACATAAAAAACTGTAGAAAAGTTTATTTTCAGCAAAAATTCAGGACAACAGAATCACACAAACTATTAATTGGCTAGTTAGCTGCCTGTTTGTTGCATATCATTGCTTTACTTACGTTCTAGAGTATGCTATGTAAGTATGTTATGGATCAGTCTTGTGTACTATGAAAGTGAATTAATTTTGTCTTAAAAAATCTAAAACATTCTTCACATTTTTCTTTTTAACAACTGATTTATTAAACAGAAGTTGATACAGTGGATGTATGCACTCATTTATTAATCTTACTATAGTCAGAATTGTGCCAGATCTTTGAACTGCCTAGTCTGTGCGGGGCATTTTGTTTCGATATACTTACAAAGGAAACCCATGGCCAGCAGAAATCAGAATGATTCCTTATGAAATCAAGTGCTTTTATTTTCTCCTTTCACCAGGTTTTATTCCCCTTTTGGCAGTACTGTTTCAAAGTATTGTCAGAAGATTTTTTCTCTAATGGGGGTATGGCTTGATTTTTGTCCTACAAAACCTTAAAAGGTTGAGGGGATATCTATAATATACTACACAAGAAAATACGCTCTAAAATAAAATATTCTTGGTAGCTAATATTTGTATACATTGTTCAGTTCACTAGTAATCCAGACAGATTACAGAGTACTTTTCACTGCTATAGCATGGAGTCTCTTAAGTAATTTCTTCTTAAATGATCGCATCCTTTATTAAAACTACCCACAATTTTATTCCCATTAATCTTACCAGGAAACTGTTTCAAGCTCTAACCTTATGAAAATTAGAAACCTTCTTCTAATTTTCTGCCTTAATTCAGGCAGGAACATTATCTACTTTGTGATTTTGTGTAAACTTCATCTTTTGGTTTAAAAAACTGAGACTGCTTAAACAGTTTTAACATATTTATTATATGTTAAATTTATATTTATATAAACATATTTATAGAGAGAAGAAGTTCCCCTTTCAGCCCTTTGTTTTACCAGACTAGACAAGACATGCACTTTTAGCCTCTTCTCAGAAGACAGGATACCCACTGTCAACCGTTGATCAGAATAGCTCCTTTCAGCACTCGTTCCTGACTGTATTTGTCCTCTCGGGAGAGCGGTGAGCAGTCCAGTGCAATGCTGCAGAAGGCATCTACCTGCTTCCTCCAATGCTGGAATTGGTATTTCCCTCTCTCTGCTGGATTCAACATACTTACAATTGATTAACCTGACAATTGATTTAAAAAAAATCTAATACCACTGTCCACATTCTTGTTAAGTAGCACACAGCTCAACAACAGCAAGTTTCCCAACACAATAAATTGTTGTCTAGAATAAAGACCAATTGTTTGTTCTGGTTTCAGCTGATGTGCCAGTTTCCTGACCCACCACTAATTTATCAAATGTGCTGTAGCTCTTTTTAAACAACAGAAGCATAAAAGTAACAAATTACATCTAACGAAGGGTCAGGGGAACAAAAGGTTGTTGATAAATTTGGCATGGTGGGTGCAAATGTAAAAGATGTTAAAAATATTAATTGAAAACTAGTCTCTCTCATCTGAGACTTCTCCAAGACGCCTCTCAGCAGCACATGTGCATGGACAAGCCCAACAGTATCCTGGCTCAGGAACACTCACTTTCCCTGTGGGATTCTGAACTGAGCTCTGCCTCATCTCGACTCTGTCTAAGGGTAACAGCATAATGTTTTGTACATTGTGTACAAACGAGCATCTGGAAATCCTCAGCTTCCTTTTCCTGTTGCTAATCATCTCTAGGAGATCTATTGCAATGGCTCTTTAATTCTCTTTGGATGTTTGTGAAAAAGAAATAAAAGCTTTGCTGGTATCAGTACACGCAGTGGCTTTTCATATGTTGATTTTTCTGTTTGACTCCAGCTTCTTTTTCTGGTACTCATTTCCATTACAGTTTCTTTGGCCCCTTCCCTTGCCAAATAATAGAACTTGCTTCAGGAAACACATATTCACATAACAAAACTTTCTGTGAGCAGCAGAATGAATGAAGTCTGGTTTCCTATGGATTTATGTTGCTGATTCCCAAGTCCCATCCTCACGTGATGTCCCCTATGATACCTTCACTAGCAAAACCAGCACTTTAGACGGCCAATATGAGTTACACACCTGTTGCTTGGCTCAGCAGTCCACATACATTGCACAACCAGTCAGATATCATGTTCTTCTGGTCGTTGCCAAAGAGAATATATTGCATACCTTTCTCTCACTGGGAAATGTTTCTTACATTACCTTAAAATGAAATTAAAAGGGCCTCCAATGAAGTAAGAGTGTCAGTATAGTCACAACAAATATTATGAGCACACACAAATTTCAGTTAGAATCCACTTAATGGTGAAGATTAAAAAACAACTTAAAGCTAGGTTCTCACTTTTTTTTCCATAAAACATCTTATTCTGTGTTACGTGTATTGTTGAATGTATCTGTGCCCATGCTCAGATCTGCTCATTATTTGAAATTCCATTCTGCTTTTGAATAGTTCCTACATAGATTTAAAAGAAACTATACTTAATTTGGATTTAATTGATTAATGCTTACCCTGACTATACATGATGGCTCTGCTATGAATTTTTAATCACTGGGTACCATGCAGAATTGCACTATCTCCCATTTGTGATACTTTGTTCATGCTATGAAAATGCTTTTTAGAAATTCATAACATTCAACAAAACAGGAAATTTCCATTCTTTAGTTTGTCCCCGGTAGTCTGTCAAATAACAGTCTGATCTGTATAAGACTGATTTGCATAATAAAATAACCATGGGTCTTTAAAGGCACTGTAAGCAGTATCTCTAAAACACGGCTAATATTTGGCAATTATTTTGCATGGGACTTTCCACATCATACAGAGACATAGGATTAGTGAAAGAGAACAGAGGATCCAACATTTTTTCTTCTGAGACTGATTATGGCACTAGCTGGATTTATGAGGTGGGACTCTTTATCAGAAGACATATTTGCACCTAGAATAATGGCACCCTGTTCCAGAAAGTTATAGAAGATATGAACTTTCTGGTCTACACTTTAACTCCTACAAGGTCTAGGTCAGATGTAAATATACAGAAGTTCACTTCGGTATTGTGCAGACCTTTGACTGCACCATGATTTGTCTTTCCCATGCTCAGGCAAGGACATGCTTAGATATCATAGAATCGTAGAATCATTTGGGCTGGAAGGGACCTTTAGAGGTCATCTAGTCCAACCCCCCTGTGGTGAGCAGGGACATCTCCAACTAGATAAGGCTGCTCAGAGCCCCATCCAGCCTGACTTGAATGCCTCCAGGGATGGGGCTTCCACCACCTCTCTGGGCAATCTGTTCCAGTGCTTCACCACCCTCATTGTAAAAAACTTTTTCCTTATGTCAAGTCTAAATCTACCCTCTTTTCGTTTAAAACCATTACCCCTTGTTCTGTCACAGCAGACCCTGCTAAAAAGTCTGTCCCCATCTCTCCTATAGGCCTCCTTCAGGTATTGGAAGGCCGCAATGAGGTCACCTCGAAGCCTTCTCTTCTCCAGGCTGAACAACCCCAACTCTCTCGGCCTGTCTTCATAGGAGAGGTGCTCCAGCCCTCGGATCATTTTCGTTGCCCTTCTCTGGACCTTCTCCAACAGGTCCATGTCCTCCTTGTGCTGAGGGCTCCAGAGCTGGATGCAATACTCCAGGAAATATCCACCCCTTCCTTACCTCTGGTGGTGGGTTGACCCTGGCTGGACACCAGGTGCCCACCAAAGTCACTCCATCACTGCCCTCCTCAGCTGAGAAGGGGAGAGAAAATACAACGAAAGGCTCC
>NW_009613572.1:0-4512 GCF_000690535.1 Cariama cristata
CGGGTCAGGCCAGGGCAGTGCCGAGGTCAGCCCCGGCACTTACTCCTGTCCCGATGCTGCAATTGCTTTCAGATTCCATTTTTCTTAAAATGTTAGGCTGGGAGGCAGCGTGCGGGGGCCGCTGGGATGTTCAGTGCTGGCCAGGGGGGTCAGGACTGTCAGCAGAAGAATCCACTTCCACTTTGTTTTCCCCTGAACCATGTACCTGTCTCCCAAGATCTGATGCTCAGGTGGGGCACAAAAGCCTTCACTCCTATTTAAGCTCCGCCCTGGGGAAGGCTGAGCTCTCTAGGTTGATCCAGCAAAAAGTATTTAAATGTCTTCTTCAAACCTAATTACAGCTGTCTCTCAAATCCATAATTTCATCTAAATTTGCCACAATTCATGCATGACTTTTCCCTGTCAGAGCCGCCTGTATGAAGAGCAGATGAAGGTCATTCCTAACACGGGGAAATTAGAATTGCTTTGATGCAGAGGCTTCCCACTAGTGTTTTCTGTCAGTGCTGGCAAAGTTGTTGGCTATTGCATTTTTGCTGTACCTCTCATCAAAGCACACACACGGCGCTTTCCGCCGAGCACAGAGGGAAGAAAATTTGACTTCCCTCCTTTGCTGCAGTGGGCTGCACTCTGCAGCAAGCGTGTGTCAAAAATACATTGCAGATACTGCAGCAGTAACAAACACTCACCATGCGCTCCATTATATTTTCACAGAAACAGTCTGTGTTTATTCCCTCTTTCATATCCTTCTGACCTTTAAGATACTCGAATTCTTTCTACCTCTAAAATTAAAATATACGCCGTGTAGGCGAGATGCTCGGGAGGGAGAGCTGCCAGCAGGCGCTCGCACCGAGACCCCCGGCAGCACCTGCCCCCGCCGCCACCCGGCTTCCAGCCCCGAAATGCCGCCGATCCCACCGAAAAAATTGGTGATAAATAATAATCTGCGCCAGATGTGGACTGATGTGGCAATAGGAGGGGAGACAGTGCCAGCCGTCCAGAGGGGAGCCCGGCTCGCTTGCAGAGCCCGCGGCGCGCTCTGCTTCGGGGTGCCGGTGCACAGCCACACGCTGGTGTGCAAAATAGCACGTGTGCACGTGTCTGTAAGGGGCACTCATAAACGCTGTGCTGATAGAAATGCTGCGAAGGAGGGCTCGATGGTAAGACCACCGCAAGTTGCAGAATATGTCCAAGAGCAAATATTTCTTCATAGGCACGAGCAATGTAAGCCACCTACCAGGTGATCCAGTTTACGGCTCCATAAAGGTAAAGGTTCACCGTTACGATCACTCTGGCTGTAAATGTCCCGGGAACCCGCATTTCGCATGCTCAGGACTCTGTCCATAACATACCTTGCATCATTTTTTTTAAAAAAACACGTATTTTCCTGACATCCTCTTATTATTCACAGCCATCAAAACCACTCTAAATCGTTCCTGGGATTCTGGGTATGTGGTAACCTACCCTACTTTTCCGTCTGTAGGTGGTTTTTGGGCGGTTGCTGGGCAGCGGATTCCCCTTCCCGCACTTCCAGGGACCCTCCGCGGGCAGGGGGAGAGGGGCCGGCAGCGGGAGGCAGCTGCGGCCTGGCTGGGCTCCCCAAACAGCGTCACTGGGACAGCTCCAAAAATAAAGCAGTCATTTATGTTCTGGTTTATTACTTTCTTATTATGATCATTTTGCAGCAGGAACGAGAGTCGTGGCAATCAAATATATACACAGTAAATGGCTTTGCAGTTACCAAAACCCTGAGCCTTGTTTTGACATTTAATCAACCACAAAACAATTGATTTTTCGCATATATTTGATACCATATCCCTTATAGAAATATGTTAAAAACACCGCAATGGGTGACAGTGGCACAAGTCTTCAGGGACAACCTGTTAGCGGAAAGACCAGCTCTTTATTGGCACCGGGCTCTCCCTTGGCCAAGCACATTTCTGTCCCCGAGGGGTTTCAATGAATATCCTCGATCTGCTGTATCCTCGAGAAAGGCAAAGAATTAATAGAGGCTGATCAATTAGACCTGGATGGAGGGAAACAGGCTGCGCTCTGCAAATCCCAGTGAAGTGAGTTAACTCCCCGTGACCTCCACCGGACTGCGCGCAGGGGTTAGTCCAAAACAACTCATCCCCTCCACCTCGATATTTCTGCCGAGGGAAGCTCAGGCGGGCGGGAGGTGGCCTGGCCCACACCGGTACCGCTGTGGGGCAGCGCGGGGGGCCGGGGCGGCCAGACGGATGGGCTGCGCTCCCGACTCCGCGGGACTTGCAAAAGCGGTTTCCCAAAGCAGATACCCAGGATGGTATTTCAGGAGATTTGGATAGTCCTGGAAATATATTTTAGCAGAAGCTGTAAGAGATTTCTTCCCAAAGTGATGCCGGGGTGGAGGCTGATTCCCAGGGAAGGAGGGCAGCCGGTGGGTGCCCCCGGAGAGCCCCAACTCCGGCTTCCCAAGCTCTACTGCCGGCGGCCACGCTCTCCTTCCTCATCAGCCCACCTGTAGCTCCCCTAGGGAAGTCCCATCCCTCCTTTCGACAGGTTTTACCTGCCTGCTCCGGGAGACCACCATGAGCTGAGGAGTGCACAGACTGTATTGATTTATTTTTTTTAAACTCTACTGGAAGAGTTGAAGGTTGGTGGGGGTGGCTCTCAGCACCGACGGCCCACCCGCCCGCCAGCCCAGGGCTCACTGTGTCCGCAGCCCACCCGTGCTCAGGCCAGCTCCCCCGAGGCCAACGGCCACATCCCCATTGAGTTTAATGCCCGATAGATTGGAGACTGGGTAAACTTTCATTTTATTTTGGTCTAATACCCTTTTAGCATTTAAAAATAGAGCTGTTACTAAGCAATGGCAGTAAGTAGAAAGGCAAGCCTATTGAAGATCGTTTCTGTGAACAGGTATTTTTCCCAGCCTAAGTACTGTAAACATTGTGGGTTGACAAATTATGAATCAGAGCCTTCCCTCCCCAGCCCGCGCTGCCTCTCTCCCATTATCCCCGACAACAATAGCAGCGACCATCAGGAGCTGTTTATTTTCACTCTGGCTTTGAACGTCTTGGTTTGCAGGTCAGATTTTCAAGCCTTTCCACACATTTTAACATATTTAAAAAAAAAAAAAAAAAAAAGGTAGGGTGATATTACCATATAGTGGTGTAACCACAGGGGGGCAAGAGCCGGAGAAACATCCTCAGGTTTGAAAGCAAAGGGCAGCCCCGAGCAGCCCCCTCTGTGCACCCACCCGCCTGCCCCCCCAAGCACGGCCGCGTGTCCTGGCAGCCCCACCTCATCATCTGGGGTGGGAACCCTCTTAGACGACAGCCGGTAGGAGCAGGGACTTGACTCCGACTCCAGCTTGATGTCAGCATTGCTGCAGAATTCTTACAGTCCACGTTAAAGTTGCGGGTTGAGGAGAAGAGCAGGAATCTGGGTTTCCCAGGGTGAGCTCACCGGGCTGCAGGCTGAGCGTGCAGGGGCAGGAGGGCACGGACGGACGTTAAACCCAATGGCCAGCAGTAGGGCAGGGACAGAAATCACGCCGTGAGGTGCAGAAGAGAAGTCCACTCTGCCAGGAGTTTCACGGACTCGGCTGAGTGTTTTTCATTGCTGTTTGACCTCTTTTTCTCAGCTGCCCTTTCTATTCTTGCTTTAAGGAGAGGCGATGGGTGGGGATACCCGGCCAGAAGAAGATGCAGCAGGAGGTGAGCAGCCCTCAGGCTGCACCTTTGCAGCACTTACTGTCCCGCGTAGACCCCAAACAAACTTCAGAATGAAAACTGAATTCTTTTCTCCTTAAGATTACTTACCTCATTACCTCGTGGTTATTTGCTCAAGGGATGGTATTCGTTTCAGAACCGTCTCCATGAGGAGTTCAGCGAGCCTGGGTCCACCTTCAACCGTGGCAGGGTGGCTGCGGGCAGCTCCCCTCCCAATTAGAAGTGTGCTGCACCCAAAAGCAGTGGTAGCGATGCTTTGCCGCTGATGGGACGTGGTTGGAGATATATTTCCTGAGAATAGATTCTGCTCTCAGCTTTAATCATGGAGACCAAAATTATCTTTACTGATCTCAGCAGGGCTACTTCAGTTGTAAGCTCTAATTCAGGGCAGTATTTATGGGCTTAACTTTCCCAACACGCCAGAGATTACTCGCCGTCGGCAGATGTTTGTGTTGGGCTCAGACGGAAGGAAGCCCGACGTGCCAGCGGTTCGGGGCACCGCTGCGCCCACCCACCCAACTGTCCCCAAGGGGTCCCCAGTGGGGACCCACCCGCCGCCCAGCCCCGCTGGGGAATTCATCAGACACTTGCTCCCAATGGCAGAGCAGCTCGCGGGACCTTAAAACTGATTTGTGATTGGAAACCCAGTCAAATCATGCGCACGGACTTGGAAAGCAAAATGCATCCGTGATGCTCTTTTGCTCAGGCAGGCGCCCAGGGGTGAGCACCGGCCGAGGAGCAGCTCTGCTGTTCTTTGTGGCTGTGTGCTCCTAGAGAACCACTGCCCAAAAACCTGGAC
>NW_009613572.1:4619-6848 GCF_000690535.1 Cariama cristata
TCCCTGCACACCCCCCGTTGCTACTCAGGAGAGCGCACACGGCGTTTTCTCACTGCAGTTGCAGAACGGGCAAGGAAAAGGCAGCTTTTTCAGCCCCGTTGTTTCCATGTGTGAAATCAGTCTAAATTTCCATCATTCGGATGGTGCCATTGAATAAGAAAAATAAGGACAAAAAGGAAAAAATCACAGCAAGGCAAGAGCTGCCAGAAAGGCACGAGTGCCTGCAATTGAGGGAATTTTGGGAACAATCCCCCTCCTCGAGCCCCTGGGCTCCTCAGGGGCCCCGGCTGCAGTGGCGATGGGGAGGAGAAACGGGCCGTGAGCCCCCGTGTCAGCACAGCTCTGCTCAAACACTGGCACCTCGGTGGCCTTTCCCTTCCGAGGGAACATTGCAATCAAGTGTATTTAATGACTAACAACGATGGCTAAATAAAGCAGAAGCATTCAGGTAGTATCCGAACAGAAAAAGCCCAACCTGACATAGTGAAAGTGAAATTTTAAACAAAATATTTATAATTACTGTGGTGGCTAAAGAAGCGACTTGCTGTGAGAGGTAGGAAAACCCTTAAGAGCGTGCCTGTGAGCGGTCTGCACGGGACCACCGCCCGCGGGCAGGGATCTCCCTCCTCACAAGCAGGACCTACGTGCATTTCAGCATCACACAACTTCCACCCCGGTGGGCTCCCCCCAGTCGTGCCCACGCTGCTGCCAGCTCTTCCAACGCCCATTTAAAAATCGAACACGGTTGTATCACTTTTCTCAAATACTGTTACACCAGGATTTCTCCTGACACTAAAACTTCCTGCATATTACAGATACTATTTTAATGCCACATGAACTGCCGTTAAAACCGCTTCGAAATGAAAATGTGTGACCTCCAGCATTGAGGTTGAACCAAGAGCAGAGTGTCTGTCCTGAACGGGGACTTTAAAGCCGTTGCCAGCTGATAGGTGCTCCAAGAGCTCCCCAGCCTTGCGCCACCCCTGGGAGCTGCAATTCCTTACGGCAGTGTCCCCGTGCTGGAATTGCATTTGGGCTTTTACAGGCATTCAAAGGTGGCAAGCATTTTTACCCAGCTTTTGCAGTTCTCGCACCTATTTACTGTTAAGGGCTCTTTGATGTGAATTCATCAATACCTCTTTTCAAATTGGACGCAACCTCCTCCAACTTTCTCAAAAGGAGAATGGCAGATTAAACAAACTAAAGACCCATGGTCACTACGCCGAGTGCTTTCGTCGTATTTAAACAACATCTTCATGGCGCTGAACCAGGGATGGCACCTGCTCTGGGAGAGGGATTGTCAGCGAGGGGCTGTCTGTGCCGCGGGGCTGGGACGGGCTCATCTGGCACCAGATGCCAGGTGCCTGGTGCGTCCCCACTCCCGCTGCAGAGGGGCAGTGCCCCAGGCTGTGCCCACATCGAGGACACGGGGCGACTTTCGACCGTGCCTTTTGCTGATGTGCCCGCCGGCAGACCTGACCTTGGAGGCTGTTGCAAAGAAATAACCTGGTCTCTGTTGGCAGGGACTGGAAGAAGCCGCGGTTTGAGGCTGTCCGGTGGCAGGGCCAGGGTTGGTGCAGCTTCACCTGCGCAGAGCAAGGCCAGCTCGGCCCGCAGGCAGCGGGAGGGCAGGGGAGCTCCCGGTGCGGGGCTGGGGGCCAGCAGCCCCTCCCGGCCGGGGGGGACAAGCAGCAGGATGGGGCAGAACTTGATTTACTCACATGTTGAAAAACATATGAAAAGCTTGGTGAGATGTCGGGGTTTTAACAAATTATTTACAGTTATTTTATTTGTTACGGGGGGGGGAAATTGTGAGATTCACTATTGCGTACACTAATTACTTTGGTTAAGTGTCAAACCTGCACAATGTAGTGTTGTGTTTTCATATATTAAAGACATTAATTGCCAGGAAACAGTATGCCATGACTAATTAATTTTTTTTAAAAAAAAAAGAAGAAGAAATCAATATCAAGTATTTTGACTATTAGGAGCTGAAGCAGCACAACATATCTGAAGTCAATGTTTCCCCACTGAGCTGTACTGGTTGAGGACTCAGGCTTAGCAATTGCATTATTGTTATCAAAAACTGTTATTGGCTCTGTGAATCAAGTTATTGTCAGATTACCACATACGAATGAATACGATAATAACACCAGAGCCCAGGAGAGCACAACCGGAGCTGCGGCAGGCTGGATGCAGGATGCGGCCGTCTCCACAGCGGAGGGGCTG
>NW_009613572.1:6962-7364 GCF_000690535.1 Cariama cristata
TCGGCAAGTGAAATTGTTGAAATCGGCAAGTGACCGTTGAACGAAAAGCAAGAGGCGAGCTTGACTGCAATGAGGGAGAGTAAGGCCAAAGACAAAAGCCGTTACTCACTTTGTTCTTCCTTATGACATGCAGGTTCCCCAAATTCTTGACTCTTTGTACTTCTCTTCGCAACATATTAAGATAAAGCTTTTGCACCAGTATGGTGACCTGGTCACTTTGGGAATTTAATTCGGTATTTTGAGTGTCACTGTGAATTTCTAAACCACTCAAGTCAAAACCGATGGAGAGAAAACCAGCCTTCGCCCTGCAAAGCCTCTGGCTCAGCATGCCCAGCCCGACCTGGCCCCTCGGTCAGAGCCAAGGCAAAACCCCGCAGGAGTGGAGTTTGCTTATTACAGGCC
>NW_009613572.1:7377-7586 GCF_000690535.1 Cariama cristata
AAGGGGAGCCATATTTCTGTGCTACATTAGAATAAGTTGTAACGTTTGTCACAAGAAAAGCAGCCACCTGGGTACAGAATATATTCATAATAAAATAAAGTATCTCATTGGATCAAATCTCTTGCCAACTTCAGCTATTCAGATTTTACTTAAGGATGTTCCTGTGCAAGCTCCCCAAACCCTGTGTCCCCCTGTGCCGCCCCGTCCCC
>NW_009613572.1:7606-9785 GCF_000690535.1 Cariama cristata
GGCCGCCCCCTGCCCGTGCCCACCGGCCAGCGCCAGCTCCCCTCCTGCCCTCCCGGCTCTCGGCACGGTGCCACAGGACCATGGCAGCTTTTTTTCCTCTGCTTGTAGTAAATGCAATATTTCTTCACATGCGGTCGGCCTGTGGCTGCAGAGACAAGCACCCCCCGGGCTCCTCTCCCCCCACTCACAGCCCGGTCCTGCCTCCGAGCTGAGCCTGGTGTCGCCACCTGGGCCCGTTGGTTACAGCTTGAACCAAAATTTCCATTTTTTTCATGAAATACTTTGTGCTCAGCAAGAGCCTGCCATAGGCAGTGGCCAAGCTGTTTTATTTTCTTCCCTCAAAACCCCTCCTGAAACTCTTTTGCTGCACTATCTGGGGGCTATTTCAGAGGATGTTGCCCCCATACCCCGGGACCACCCGCCCTCCCCCTGACCACTTGTCCCTGTGCCGTCCTGCCTGTCCCTTGCTGCCCGTGTCCGTCTGACCGTGCAGCCGCCTTGTACAGCAGTTGAGGCAATGCAGGGCGGGTTTCTGGACACATACGTTGTTCATAATATTACGTATTGAACATAATCACAGAGCATCTCCAAAGCCTGTGTAAATCTGCTGGAGGAGCCAGGGCAGACACGAGGATGCTCTTCCTCTCCAGCAACACAGAGGAGTGGGAGCTCTTCACTTCCAACTGCTTTTTCAGCAGTTCCCTCTTCGCGGGTCTGGATCCAGCCGGGTGCTCCCGGGGAGCAGAGTGGGTGCTGACCGCTGGCAGCCTCTCCCCAGACTGGGGGAAATAGCATAGAATCACAGAATGGTTTGGTTGGAAGGGACCTTAAAGCCCACCCAGTTCCCACCCCCCTGCCCTGGGCAGGGACACCTCCCACCAGACCAGGTCACTCACAGCCCCATCCAACCTGGCCTTGAACACTCCCAGGGATGGGGCATCCACAGCTTCTCTGGGCAACCTCTGCCACTGCCTCACCACCCTCACCGGGAAGAATTTCTTCCTGATATCTCATCTAAACCTTCCCTCTTCCAGTTAAAGCCATTGCCCCTTGTCCTGTCACTCCCTGCCCTTGTCAAAAGTCCCTCCCCAGCTTTCCTGTCGGCCCCTGTATGTACTGGCAGGCTGCTCTAAGGTCTGCCCGGAGCCTTCTCTTCTCCAGGCTGAACAACCCCAGCTCTCCCAGCCTGTCCTCACAGCAGAGGTTCTCCAGTTTTCACCCAAGCTTCTTGTGCAAATAACTGCTTAATTATCGTCTCCATTGAAGGCTGCAGTATGTAGCACTTCATACTCCGTAAAATCAAAGTCTCACTTCATTTAATAGTGTCATTCTTTATAAGCCATAAATGACTGCACTTGCTGCAGACTCCTGCCGTACAGCCCACCCGCGGCCGGCCCCGCAGGCACCTGGCACCGAGAGACAGGCAGCTCTGCACGGGAGAACCCCAGTTCTGCAGTGGGTGGCATTTTCGAGACACCATAAGCACATACATTTCCTGAGAAGTGGCTGGGTTTAAGTCACCGAAGTGCTTTTGGATACTCATGGCTATAGACAGTAAATAAAGGGATGTCAACTGAGAATGTATTTTAGAGAATATTAAGTATCATAGGTCGGCACCAAAAAGTCCTCAGACTTGAAGGATTCCCATTCCACAACCAAAGTGGAATAACAATTTCTGTCTGAGGGCAGAGTTGGTCTCCCCACGCTCGTTTCCCCTCCTTATTCATTTTTCTTTTCTATACCTATTCTTTGGCAGTCAGATAGTGAAGGACAGTCAGATAAATGTAAGAAAAAGAGCATATTTGAGGATAATCTTGTGCCTTGTCAACCTCTTTCATGATGATTAGGAAGGAGGTTTGGACAAGATGCAGAATGAGTTATGTCTGCAGCCGGAGAATAAAAATGATACCACGGGTAGACTTTTCTTTCGATGGTGATGAGAGGGTCATTGTTCTTCCAGGAAAAAAGAGTGGTTCACGGGTCCTTGCTCAAATTCAATTGCACATTTTCTTCTGCCTTAATTTTCTGCTACTGATGAAGCTGAACATTGCCTAAAAGTCTGGAATAGCAGAGAGTCTTACACTTCCCGGTAACTCCCGCATCTTCCCAACGCAGCAATGGAAGCGGCAATTTTGGGGATTTCAGATCTTAAAGGAAGTAAGCCCCAATTGTAACTTTT
>NW_009613572.1:9816-40466 GCF_000690535.1 Cariama cristata
TCCCTACAAACAGTTTCTCCATACAATCCCCTACATGAGACTTTTCAAGTGGATCAAATTTTCATTCTCAATCCTAACAGCCAAGATAATTGACCACTAAGATAATTGACATCTCTTCAATTGCTTCCCCCATTGCTACAGTCTGCTCCCACTGCACTGGTGTTTCCCAATGTTCAATTCATTTTCCTAAACTCTGCAGTTAGAATGAAAAACCCAAGGTTTACTTTTTCATCTTTGATTTGTGTTTGGGTTTTTTAGGAAGCTCAGAAGGGACTCTACCTCCCCAAACTTTAACCATCTAGAAGCCAGATGTCTGACAAACTCCTTTACAGGAGAGGAGCAAACATCTCCAGGGAATACAGCCCGACCTACACCAAGTGTCTGTTATCTCCTGGGGGCCCCATTCCTCCCCGCTGACCGCATGGCAAACTGGGTGCCTTGGGCAACCTGCCTGGCTTCAGCGGCTACGTCCAGTGGAGCTGAGTCTTCTCCCTGGCTGTTTCCAGGCACCTCTGATACCTCTGAGTGTGGATCCGCAGCACTGGATGCTCTAATGCAGCTGCTGCAAGCAGAGCATGTGCTGTTTCATCCACCTCCTTTAATTTCCTAGGTCTCAATAGCTCTGTAAGAAACCAAGAGCAGCACTAGTAGAGATGTAGAATATATGAAACTAAAGACAAGACTAAGAGAAATTGGAAAAAAATCTGTACTTTTCCTACAAGGCATTAGACACATGAGACCTGGGGTTTAAATCCTTGTTAGCTGAAGTAGCTCTCCTGAATCCCTTGTTGATTTATGGCAGCTGAGACTTTTGCACTGTGTCTTTATGACTAGATTTAGGATAAAGTCTCTCCTCACAACAATCACTATCACAGCCAGAGTTAGAATAGGGGAGAAAATATCATCAAATACAATAACTGACATTTCCAATTAACCAAGACTTTGCAGAGGAAGAAAGCAGCTTAGAATTGATAGGTCTGTTAGAGAAAATGGGGAAAAAAGTACAGCTCATGGTCATCAAAAATCGTAAGATGCAGCTGGAGAAGCCCAGGTATTAAAAATAAAAGTCATACATTAAATTTTTCAAAAGGAATGATAGATCTGTCCGTACTCTGTGCTCTTTTGTGTCAGAATAATCTCGCACAGAAGTGGGGAAGCAGCCGCTTTCCCCAACGTGTATAGCTTCCTATAGCGAAACAGCCATGCACAGCCACAGCCTCCGCCGCATAAAATGGTGCAGCTCAGCCGATCTTACCGGCTCTTGGGCAGTGAATAACACCGCGGTCTCTTTTCAGTCTCAGCAGCAGGGTTTCTGGCACTCAGTTAAACGGAGGTATTCAGATTTGCGACAGTAATTAGGTAACTTCAGGAACCATATGTGCAAGGCTATACGCCAGCTAAATGTAATCGCTTTACTGTTCTGAAAGAGCAATATATGACTGGTATTAGGTTACTAAATTATTAAATATAGTATACTGAGCCAGTTCAGTGCAGGTAAAGGGGTAAAGAGAAATGAAGGGATGAGCACATCGTTCACCTATCAGATTCTTCCATCTTCTTTTTTTGTAAACTGGACAGGGTTTTTTGGCATCTAAGAAGTCCCTGAGCTGCAAAAGTTAGATGGGATGACATTAACCCCTCTGGGGATGGGATGACACTCTTAACCCCTTCTGCTTCATTACAAAGAAGTTCATCATTTGAGAAAAGGGAATGGGCTGAAGACACGGCAGGGGAGCGTGGGGGTGACCTCTTTGTCAAACACGCGTTGCTTCCTGAGAAATAACCGAGGGATGAGAGCCAGAGCCATCGCCACGCCAGCCCAAAGGTGGCACAGGAGCATGGGACTCACCCGGGGGGCTTTGTGGCTGGCCGAGCTGGGGAAGGGTCTGCTGCCGCCCGGGGGGTGTCCCATGGGCAATCAGCAGAAAAAGCCGTTCCTGGCTGGGGGCTGCCAGCCGTGGCCTGTGTAAAGAGCAGAGTTGAAACAAGTGGTATCTTTAAAGCAGACCTATTTTTTTGAAAAGTTGCATTGTGATCTGCTCTCCTAGAAGTCCCCGTTTGATGAATTTGTCTTCAAGTAGAAAATGGAGCAATGAAAGAATTCAAAACTTCCATGATAGTTTGCTGCCGGATACATAATTTAGCACAGTGGCTCGCAGGGTGCACACGCACCCACAGTGCATTTAACGTGCCCCGATGAAGCAGTCCTTCTTCCTCCCAAATTACAGTTTCCTCATGGCAGGTTAAATTTATCATAAAGCTGGCCCCAATGTGCTGAAATACCTGAAGACCACAGAGTGTCTGTCTGTCCCAGGGACCACTGCTGTCTGCTGACGGACCACGCATCCTCTAATCCCAGCATCCACGAGGAGTTCACACTTCTCTGGGATTCAGGTTGCTGCTCTGAATTACAGATTTGGTGTGACGCAGCTGAAGGGCAGCACGCCCAGCACGACGCGCATCCTCTGCTTTCCGAACGATAGTTTAATGGCAGACAGCCTTTATGGTACCCACGATAGGGAAGAGGATGATAAGGGTGACTTTGCTGCAGCCAGCCCTGCCCCAGCAGTGCGTCAGGACTCCCTGGTTGTCTGTGTTTATTTTTATATCCTGATTTTCTATGTTTCCAAGGTCCTGGGCAGCCTGCTGCATGTGACCGTGCTTCAAGCAGGGCCTTCGGCCGGAGCGTTCACAGAGGTCCCTGCCCCCTCAGCCGTTCAGCGATGCTGTGATGGCTGCAACACGGCTCACAACACGCTTCTTGTGACAAAGTCAGGAAGAGTAGGCAGAGGAGTGTCTTTCTCCCAAACAGACAATTTCACTGAAAACCTTGCTGCTTCAATAGAAAAAAAAATAAATATCTTCAAAACCAGTTGGGATTTTCCCAGTGCTGTATGACACAAGGCTAAAAAGTCATCTGTGCATGAGAAACCACATGCTGAAGAAATCGTTAGCTGTTAGGAGACAAACGTCGTTTAGTCTTTCTTAAAGAAATAATAATGTTGTGATATAGCCATGAAGGACAACTCAGGGATGTTAAATGCCCTGGTACCATATGCTATGTCAGGCAGAAATATCAAAAAGTTGTTAACTTAAAAGTAAGCAGAGCGCAATGCACGTCTTTTGTTGCAGAGCATCGTGCATCGTCACAATAACCAAACCACCACCGACGCATTGCAATTGTGTTTGTCTGTATGGAAACCAGCAGCCCAACACAAGCATCCCACAGTCCAAGAATTCCTGGAAGATGCTTTACTTGGGACCTAAACCCCTGCCAAGCCGTGGTGTCCTGGTCGACGGGGGATGTGGTGTGGGCAACGGAGGATTCAAAAGAGCTGAACCTCCATGGGAGGTGAGAAGGAGGAGCGTGGCTATCTCAAGGAGCCCCTGCCAGGTCTTCTGAACTAGCTCCCTTCAGGGACAACAAGCATCAAACATGTGCAGCAAGGAGGTACGGCCATCTTCTCGCTGGTCAACGTGTCCTCTGTTGCTGTCTTTGGCAGATTATTCAGGAATTCCATGTTCATTTTCTGTCTAACTTCATGAACACTGTGAAGTGTAATACTCAGTATATAAATAAAAGAACAACAGTTTCCATCAATAAACTATTTGTGATTTCCCAACTCTGGTATCAGACCGGCATCACAGACCGGCTCTGCTGCCCCGGGGGGCAAACGCAGCCCTGCCCCACAGCGGGGAGAGATGAGCAGCCTCAGCTCTACACGTTACCCATGCCTTGCTCCCATCGCTTTCTTCCATGTAGGAGAGCAAAGGCATGGAGTGGAGTCACTTCGGTGTTTGACTTATTAAAAGAATATAAAATTATTTTTGAGTTATTTCTTCCTCAGAAATTTCTACTGAAAAATTAAAATTAAAGGCTCTTGAACTGTAAGACAAAGCATATTTTGCTACTAATACAATTGCACATCACTTTGTGTCTAGGTCTGTGTTTCCCTATTTGGCCAAAGCAAAAGCTTTCTAATTTCCCACGCCAAATGACTAAAATGCATTTTCCTCTATTAATGCTTACAACTTCCTTTATACACAAAATCAAATGGCTTTTCATAGAAAGCCATTACGCCCTCAGCATGCCAAAAATCAAGTGGCCAGCCTTAATAGTGAAGGTGCTGGATCTCAGACATATGCGTTGCCTTTCAGCTCCCCATCCCAGGGCAGGTGACATTCCTGACGAGCAGATGCTCTGTGCTGAGAGCCGGCAGGTCCTGACGGAGAGCAGCTCTCCGGGCTGCGGCTGCGCTTGTGCCCAAAGCAGGAGGCAGATGCCAACCGGGCTGCCAAGGCACCGCCACTTCCTAATTTTCCACTTTACTCTGTTTCCCCACAGTTCTTTCGAAGCCCGTACTCCATGTAACCTCTGCAGCAGTTTTCTTCCTCCCCTGCACTCTTGCCCAAGCAAAGCTCGTCTCACAGCCCGTCACCAAAATCTCATTTTCTCCACCAGTGAGATGTCCCTCTCGCGTTGCGTGAGGAGTGACCCACCTTCTCCACAGCGGGACGAAAGGACAAAACAAAGCCAGGAAACCTGGGCGGGGATGGAAGGCTACCGCTCCAGGGCTCCTGTGCAGCTTGCACTACTCGGGTGCCCAAGGATGAATGTCCAAGTACTTGGTGGTCAGTTGCCCACCTCTCCAAAGTGAGGGCACTGCGTTGCCGGGCTGTCCAGAGGTGGGAGCGCAGCGGGGCAATGGTTCATCCCTGGGCAGAGTTTTTCCCAGGGCGTTGGTGCAGGGTGTTGATCCCAGGGTGTTGATGCAGGGTGACCACGTAGGCAGCACACGCGTGCCGTGGGGACGTGGGGGTGATGTACCGCACTGGCCCTCTGCCACGCACAACAAATTGGCTGAACTGATTAAAAAGCTGATTGGAAGATGACGTCTTCCTCTTTGGACTCATCTTCCAGTAGTTTCTGGAGCAGAGCCCAATTAAGTGTTTCTGTGCTCAGATGCTGCTTTGATCCAACCACCTTTGCTGCATTTTTCATTGCTCTGACAAGCCTTCGGAGCTGCTGTCGGGGTCAGGGTTGGCTTGTGTGGAGGTGGCTGCTTTCTGCCTGGCTGGAGGCCCACGGGCAGCTCTCGCCATGGGCAGGAGAAGGGCTTTGGTGGCCTCTTGGGATCCCCATTTCCCTTGGCTTATCCCCATCCATCAAGGGTGCTGCTGCATTTCTCTTTATGAGGCTCCCTGTATTTTCCTTCCCTTCAACAGGGGACGCAGGTCTACATTATTTATAACTAACCTTTCTTGTCCATGTTCTAGGACAGTCACAGTGAAAAACCTACCTTAAAAAATTTATTTTCATCAGGAAAAAAATACTGAGTGAATATGAAAAGAGATCGTCTCTTGCATTAGCTGCTCCGTGTTCCCAGCCGATCACAGGGGATGTGCTACGCACGTATCCTAGCTGAGGGGGGGGACATCGCCAGGGAGTACAAAGAGTGTGAAGCCTCATTTTTCATCTCCTTTTACATTTATACAGTCCTTTTTACATAGTTCCATCCTGGGGCACTGCAACCTCTGTAAGCAAGGGACTGAATCTTCTGCTGCTCCAGCAAAGCTCTCTCCAAAGCTCTGCCTTGGGAAGGAGGGACACTCAAGCCTGCTCCCTCGGGGTGATGCCTCCATCATGAGTGTGAAACCGTGCTTCCAGGAGGGCTGATCTGTGTTCACCTGTGGTGCCCATTTGCGAGACTCAGGGTTCACAGAGATGGTCCTGGTGGCTCACAGAGAAGGTCCCGGTGGCTCTCAGCACATCCAAACACCAGGGTCCAGGTACACCCACCCATTGGGACACACGGGTGATTTCTGGAAACCAAGCTTTTGCCAGGAGCTCGCAGGTGTAAAGCTGCCTACACCTGCAGCAGATTTTGTGCTCGCTGCCAACAGGTTTTAGTTGAATGGCACTGAGGATGTCTTCCAATTCATTTTTTTCCCCTTAATTTTTGACAGAAAACACTTGTTCTTCATCTCCAAACGATCAAGGTGGTCTCTCTCCCTCCCTGCCCATATGAGGACAGCCCAGGAGGTTCTGCTGTTATAAATCTGAGCTTTCTTACACAAGGGGCAACCTAAAATCCTACTGCTGTTTGTAGAGCAAAATAAGGCAACCAGTACCTACATAAGGCAGTAACTCTAGCAGCTCAGAATATTTACATGTCACCTAGTTTCATATCCATGACCACCTTTGGAAGAGCTCTGGTAACTCTTCTCACCTCTGAGCTGTTCGCCCAGTGCTCCTCTGCACAGCTTCGGCCAGGCTGGGACGGCAGCTAGGATGGATGAAATCTCACGGCAGGAGAACGCGGCCAGATCCCCCCAAAAGAGACACCCAGAGCTGCACAGTGAAAGGACAACTCACGATGACTTGGATGAGACCCCCTCCAAGCAAGGCCTCTCCCCAGGGAAGTTCTGGAGATCTGTGGTGGTGGTGCCGTGAGCGCACGCTGTGGAGCTGGAGGAGGTGCTCACAGCTGTGCATGGCAGCACGGGCAGCGCTCGGGGCTGGCACAAGCTGTAGGAAGGAGAAACACTCACAAAAAATGTCTCAGCAAAATATATCGCTCCTGGACCTGCCACTTGCTTTGATAACAAGCCCATGGAGAGAGAGATCATGTACACTTAATGCTTTTGTATGCATACAATCGAAGATCTTACTACTAGGACTTTTTGAAGTCTTATGTGCAAGCAGAGTGAGCAGCAAGGTTTGGCTAGAACTAGGCTACATCTCCCAGAATGAACCTATGACTAGGACATCCCTGGTCCTATGTTTTCGTCACATCAAAGCAGCATCCCCACACGTCTGCGAGAGAAAGAGCCTCCAGAACAGCCCCAGCAGGACTGTGCCGTGGGAACAGGGCAAAAACATACCGGGTTTTGGAGCAGACAAACTCCTAACCCCACAGCCCCAGGGAGTACCTAGGAGCAGGCAGGCTCCTTTTCTCCTCCTCTTTCTTTTCCCAAAGAACAGCTTTTGGTGACCTGGCAAGGGTATTTTCCTGTTTACCATAATCTTTGCAATGGCAGCGAATTAACTGTACGTCTTCTGACACTCAGACTTGAGGCAGCAAGTGAAACAGCTTTGCTAAGTCAAGCTCCTGCGAAGGCAAACATTGGTTTTCACGAGAGCAGATGAGACTCCCTGGGAGAGGGGCATCGATACAGGGGCTGGCGCTCACAGTAACTGGGACAGAAGCCTAAGCCTGGAAGGCCAGACTAAGAAAAGCACCATCCATTAACAAGTCAAAATAGGTTTTGCTTCTTGCTGAAGCACTAAGGTGTTGGTTCCCCTCTCACACCAGCTGTGCAGGGTTTCCTGGGCTCAAGTGGAGTTACCCCTGGTTTGTACAACGCCACTACACATCAGCATCACCTCTCTGTAGCCTGTTTGTACAAATAACGTGAAGCTACTGCAGACTCTGAAATCGTAAACTGTGTATTTTGTAGCAGGGCAGAAACATTAAGATCAGAATGCGAAAAATAAAATTAAAAATATAACCAATGTAGAATAACGGCAGCAAAATCATTCTGGGTCATATCAGACTGCACTTACGGATTTGATATTTACTGTATTTAATATTGCAAAATAACCACACTGTCAGTAGCATATGACCAGCAGCGAAATAACGGCCGTGAAGGCAGCAAACGAGAGCACCGAGGATTCAGCAGTAGAGCCCGGCAAGCACCAGTGCACTCAGTACCTCTGTTTATTCACATTTGAAATGAACTGCTTGCAAGCCGCAGGAGGGTGAAGTTCGCGATGGACAGAGGCGCAGAGCCGAGCCGGAGCACACCCATGCCGCCGGCGGGACCAGCCCTGCGCTTCCCGGGAGGTTTTACAGCTCCTGGCCCTCAGACAGCTGGAGGTCTGCGTAAGGAGTTGCACTCCTTAAAAGCAAAAGCATGCAAGTAATTAAAAAATGCAAAGTACTGCCAGAGTACTAGGAAAGCAAGGCTAGAGGCTTGTTTCACAGCAGAACAGCCTGAAGGCACTTCCATGCACACGCGACCAGAGTTACGCTCTGCTCTCCACTGAGGAAGCTCAGGGGTTTCTTCTCTCACCTACTGACAACAAGTTTCCTGAAGCACCTTCTGTAATCTTTTTTATTTATTATTTCCAAGCTGGGCTCACACCAACTTCTTGTATTTCTGATCAAGGAAGGAAGATCTTGAAAATACTCTGCTTAGACATATCAGGGTTCTCAATCTGTTTGTTCCTGGCTTTGCGTTAGGGCCCCTGGGGAGCCGTACACTTTTGCAAGCTCTAACTCTTTAATTGAGAAGTAAAAGAAAGCCCTATTTCAGGGGGGTGGATGCAATGCCTCTCTCCCCATCCTCCGCAGCTCGGTGTGCGGCGTTACCGACATGCCATTTCCAGGCTTCCTGGGCAGCTCCCAACAGCCTCCGATCACACGAAAGCCAAAATGCCCCAACAAAACAAGGCAAGCCCAAACCCCAGACCCAAAAACTTGCACAGCCAAGGCCCTGTGAAGGTTTGTGCCTCTTACACTCCACACGCGAGGGCTGGTCCTGTCAGCAGAGCATCACGGCACAGCTTTTGCAGACCGAGCTCTTGCCAGCACCTCTCATGACTTCCTGGCCCCTTTGGGATAATTTCAGGGGGACAGAAAGGACCCGGCCCCTACCAACCTGCTCTTGCACCTGCGGTACCAAACCAGGGTGAGGAGCAGCTCCCTCAGCCCTTCCCCAGGGCTGGTGCCCACCGATCGCACCTCCATCCCCTCGCATGTCCTGGCAAGCGCTGCAGCAAAACTAGGGCTGCCCAAACCTCTTGCACCCTTCAAGGCACTCCAGCCCCAGCGTCTGGCTTACCGTGGGCAGAAAACACATCTCTTCTCTCCCAAGGAGAAGCCCCGTCCGCCTCCCCTCTTAACGGCAGCGCCTTGATGCCGGACAGCAGAGCATCCTTCGGGCAGCAGCTTCCCCCACGCAGGGTCTGGTAGAGGTGAGCCGTCAGACCCCCATTTCGGTGTGCAGCCTGGCTTTTGGGGAGCAGAGACATCCCCCGCTGCTGGCTGGGCTGGGGACCGGGGTTTGTAAGAAGCGCCTGCGACAAGCAAACTCCTCCAGCCGCCCAGAAGTGAGAGTGGCTTGAAAAGCTGCCTAGAAATGATTGTGGTACACAAAATATTTCAATAAGGGCTGTGAAAGCCTGGCACCGTATCTCCTGCCCTCCGCCGGGAATGCACAACAGATTTTAACATCAGCCAGCATACAAAAGTAAGCAGACGACAACACTCCAGAGATCTCTAGTCTCCCTTAATTACAGTTATAAAGGTAAAATCAAGTAGACATTGAGCTCATGCTTGATTTAAACATAATATCAAAAGTGGAGAACAAAGGAAAATGCTCTCTTAGTTTACTGCATTTAGCCATTCATTGACAGCTTTTAATGCAGTCCTGTATTTGCTTTACCTTTGTGCCCATCATGACACGTTCCTGCTCCTCCAGGACTGCTTTTGCCCTATGGCCATAACCACGAGGTTTTCAGGGAGCATTTTGCCCCTCTCTGCAGCTCCAAAGTCAGGGGCTGAACCTACACCAGTGCCCCACGCCGGGGTGCCCATCATTTGGGCTCACATCAAGGCATCCCATGGGGATGCACTCGCAAGGGCCCGAGGAGACATGTCCTGAGGCCGGTGGTGCCGTGTCCCAGTGGGATGGTGCGGCTGACTGGGATGCGCTGGGTTGCGCTGTCCCGGTTGCTCTGGGGAACGTGGTAGCCATGGGAACGCGGTGAGTTTAGATGCCGTCTGGACTTTGCTTTATTCCCGCCCCAGTCCTCCGCTGCCGCTCGAGGAACTGCTCTTCCCTGCTTCAAGTGGCTCATCACAATCTCAGCGAAATGTCAGGCGGGAGGACGCTGTAGCCCTGTGTGGTGGGATGGACACACAGATACAATGGGATGGACAGGCAGACACGGTGGGATGGACACGCAAAGCCCAAATCCTCTGTCTGTGCACCCATCGCACCCACTGCCCGTAGCTGCCTTCATCAGCTCCTGGGATCCTACAGCTGCCCAGCCTTTGGCTGGGAGCGAGGCAATGTCCTGAGGTCCCTCGGCTCTGGCCAAGGAAGGGTCCCCGAGGGAATGGGAAGGACCAGCAGAGAGGAAAGCAGGCAGACACGCACACACCAAGACTGAAAACGTAGCACCCATCAGCATCTAGCAGAGCTGGAACCGCCGGGATGTGCTGCCTGACTCACGTCTGGCACTTTCATGGGGTCCAACAGCAGAAGGGTTAGCATGAAGACAGGGTGAGAGAAGGAAAAAGCCAGAAGAGGGGAAAGGGAAAGTGCAGGGAAATAAAAAAAGGAGAAGTAGCTATGGAGATGTTCTGCAGCCAGGATGCCTGAGGGGACACCGGAGTTATTAACTAAGGTCTGGATAGAAACTCTCAAGGGAGCTGGTTTATGATTTCTGGACGGTATCCTTCAACACAAGATGCCCTGGAGCTTTATCACTCCTGAACTCAGCCAAGCACAGATGACCTCTGCAAAAGGATCAGTTCTGAGCAGCACTCGGTGCTGCACGGGCTGTTGCCCCCAAGGGACGGGGCTTTGGTCTTCCCAAGCACACAGAAAAGCTCTTTTATAGGATGAGTCCCTGCTAAGTCAAACCAACCTTTACGTCTCCTAATGAAAGGGCCTTCGGAGCCACCACCCCCGCCCTGCAAAGGGGTGGGAGTGGGCCGGGCCGGGGCAGGCAGGTCTCCCCAGCCTTGGGGATCACCATCCTCAGGTGATTATCGCTGAGAAAAAGTTCCCTGCAAGGCAAGGAGTATTTTCTTCACCTCTACCTAAATTTGGCTGTAAGTTTTACAAGCACTAAGTGGCCCCAACCGAGCCTTATTTTGATGAGCAAGCTTGGTGCAGTTTCCGCCGAGACCATCTACCAGCCGGGGAATGCTTGTGCACCCAGAGAGCTCTGGGTGTAGAATTCATGTCCTATGGAGAGAAGCCTACTTATTCACAACAAATGTGGGAACTGCCTCAAAAACCAGCTCTTCACCTTGGCGTTGGTGAAAAATGAGAGACGTGAGCTGAGACACAAGGTGTAGCAAATGTATTCCAATGTGCTCCCTACCACGCCGCTGCCTCGGGAAACTGCGGGGGCTGACATCTAATTGCATTTGAACCCCTCTGTTTGGGTTTTTTTTCTTTAAATCTTACTTGGTTCCCTCTTAGGCTGCCAGATGACAGCCACTGCCTTCCCAGAGCTGAGTCAGACCTTCAAGGTTCCCAAAGAACAAAAAAGCCCCAAAGCGAAGGGATCCAGGACACATTTGGATGGGAGTGTTTTCATGTTCGCACATGAAAGTGCAAAAGATGCCTCTTTTATCTTTTTACATTGAGAGAGCAGGAGTTGTCCACTCTTGTTTGACCCGCAGATGATCTCTGTCGGCAGCTGAAGGGCAGGAGGTCCATGACAGCAGCAGTGTCTTCTTCACGTGACAGGACTACGTGCAGCAGGGTGTGATTTGTGTTCAGGCTGTTTCAAACTCTCCATTTATTCTTTGCCACTGATACTGAAGGAGCTGGCAGGAAAGTAGGTTTGTTAAAATTCAGCTCAGACCATCCTCCCTGACAACTGAGGGAGAAAAGTTAGGCTGGAAAACCTCCACGCCATTGAATCATTCGCCTCCCTGCGCTGCAGAAGGGGCTCTCCTGCAGGAGAAACGTCTTTCCTTCAAATGAGCAGAGAACAAGCAGAAAGAATCAGACATCCTTCATAATAACTATCCTAACAACAGGAGAAAAGCATGAACTCCTTACTTTTCCCTTTATAGGTGCCATTGAAGGCATGCGGCTCTATGGGTTTCCTCCCATTTCGGAAGGTGCTCGGTGCTAGGAGAGGCCAAGTGCACGGGCTTGGCTCCAAACCCCACGGAATTAATTGCAACACTAACTTCCTTCAACAGACCATGGATGAGGTGCATGGGAAGGTCAGTGGTAGAAAGGACACGGTGCATACACAAACAGGGATAAAAATGGATCCCTGCCCTTGGTTATGTGGGTCTGCTCCAGCACGGGGGCCTCCAACTCCATATCCCACCGGTGCGAGCTCCCCGCCGGTGGGGACCAGCCCTCCTCAGATGTCCTCCTGCTTGCCTCTCCTTGCATTCTGCACTAGCCACCTTGCAGGCTCTGCCTGACCTCCCTAGGCTGCTCTTCTCGCCTTAGACTTGAGTATTACCATTATTATTATTATTGTTATTATTGCACTTCCACTCTAAGCCCCATTTTCAGTTTCTTACAGCTTCCCAAGGTAATTATTTGGGGGGCTGGAATGTTTCACATTTTCAGAGTTGAATACGTGAAAGGTTTTTTAATTTCAGCTGGTTTTGTTTGTGTGTGAACGTTTAAAGAAAAGCCATGGATTAGCAAACAAACATATATAAAGAAGGTTTTGGAGAGGTTTTTCATGTTAAATTATATTTACTAGTTTTACTTTACAGCCTATCTGGTTTCATTACAAATTCAAAAGGATGCTGATGAAGCAGAAAGCCTCGAGAAAGGAGCAGTGGAAAGCAGACAAGCTCTTGTGCTTTCTTCCTATAATGAAGGAAGGATGAAGCCCCAGGGAGTGTGGTCCGGGGACCCATCGGTGACGATGCGCATCAGGGCTGCTTTGCAACCCAAAGCCATTAAGGGCCGGGAATAGGATTAAGTACCTGGCCCTTGGCTCCGTCACAATGTTAAGGGCTCGGTGTAAATCAATTATCTCCTACTGGCCTAATAATAAGCATTTGAAAATATTCGGAGCGCTGAATAGGATTTTGCTTCCTCCTCACACTTAGTCATAAAATTCTTCAATCAATATTAATGTTATAAAGTCAGGCACGTTTCTGCCTTGTGCAAAGAAGCAAAGCATGGATCTGTTCTACGGGGGAACGCGGCACTTGGTGGGTACCTGCTGTGGGGTGGAGGACGTGCAGCGCTGTAAGTTGCATTCGTTGCCATGGTAAAAGCTCCTTTTTTTTTTTCTTCAATTGCAGAATAATTGTTTCTAAACCCCACATTAACTGCTGCCATGCATTGCAAGGCGCTGAGCCGTCCTCTTGACGTGGAGCTGCTCTGGCTGCCAGCCCCTGAACTCGCGAGAGAGGAGAGAGAAGCCAGCGAGCATGTTTGCTTCCAGATCAGACCAAGTTGTGTAGAGTTTGTTCAGATCTCTGGCAAAGTTTGGGGCTCCTTTCGACAAAGCACAGCGTGGCAGCTGTATCTTGCCGTGCAGGCGTTAGGTCAGATTTTTAATGCATGCATGATATGTGTGGTAACCAGCTTATATACATATATTCATTCTTAATTTTTATTGTTTCCCAACTATAAATACAAAAATGTTACTTGGTCCACAATACTGAAACACTAGTAATAGCTGAATACCACTACAAATCATTCTTAATTATTTATTGAGTGATTGTGCACTTAAAAAAAATAATGGTCTTGGACTGTCTGAGTGTTGGTGGTGGATTTACAGTGCGTTATCTGCTAATTAATTGGAAGATGCTTTCAGTGCAGAAAAGCAAAGACTGTATCACATTAATTTTTGATGGGGAAAAATTCCACAGATCAATTTAACATTAATATTAAACTTGCTGTGAATAAACATTTCATTAAAATGAAACTTGATTTTTCATGTTAGCACATCTATTTACTTTTCTGCCAGTCTATTAGAATACAAACATGGAAATCCATTCATCAGTGAACAGCACTTTACTAAGGACTTGCTATGGACCTGTCCTCCCTCATGCCGCTGGTCCGGCTCCTGTAAACCCCTACTTCAGTGGGGCTGCAGAAACACAGCATATTCTGCAGGAGTCCACGACGGACACGTCATACAAATATGAAATGAGTAGGTTTTCGGTCACGTTCAGGCTTCAGGTGTGCTTGGCAATCCCCAGCACCCGACAGGCTTGTCACAGCTGAAAACGTTGCTGTAATTTTTCAGTGCTGGATGCAGTGAGCACTGTGGGGATGTGCATGGAGGCTGCATGCCACCGCCAAGGGCTCAGCAGGGCTGAGGCTACGCCAAAGGCTCGCTGCCCATCTATTCATCACCAAGTGGGAAACCACTGCTGTCCTTCGACGGCAGAGAAGTGAGGTTATTTGTGACACCAGCAGCCCCTACGTGGGGTTCCAGAAGTGTCACGCTGCTTCCCAGGGTGCTTCCCTTGCTAACGCCACGATTCATCTTGGCCATCCCAGTTTTTAACTTTCTGAAGACTCAAACTGGTATGAGATATGTTTCCTCAGCTGCAAAGATGTGCTGAGCCGGCTTCGGATAGTGCTCATCCATGTGGATGCAGGGATGTATTCTCAAATCTTACCCATTATCCATCACCCCTCATGTCCCAGAGCACGCAGAGAAGGGCAGAAGAAAGGATGGAGGTCCCAGCCCTGGGCGGTGAGGCTGCCGGCTGCACGTGGCTCAGCCCTGGGCTCCCTGCCGCACTCCAAAAATCCTTTGGGTTTCCAAAGGCAGCACCCACGTGGCATTAACTTCTGCTGGGCAGGGCCCACAGGTATCGAGTGCTTGCTCCTGGGCTTCAGCTTATAGAATTTCTTATGGGAGACGTGAATGGGAGAAAGGAAACCAACAAAAGGCGGCACATTTAGAAACGCAGGCTCAGCATCAGTCGGTTTCAATTCAGAAATGCAAAAAGAATCAAAACTACAACTTATTTATATGAGCGCAGCTTTAAGCTGGAGAAAAACGAGGACACTGAAAGCGTGTATGTACGCAGCAAATTTTCAGACATACATGCACCAACTTCCCTGTATCTGCGTGTAGACAGAGTGCTGCCGACCCCCTGGGCTGCCCCGGGCTGTCGGCACGGCCCTGCTGGGGCTGGAAGTTTTGCCCCCCCAATGCTCACAGAGATGCTTTTCGGCATAAGCCACGTACAGGAAATATTCCTGCGGAAACCCACTGGACTGTTCATAAAATTAGAAATATATTCTCAGTTTTCCAACAGCAAAGCTTCAGCCTTGTTGTTTCACCTCTAGTTTCCGTACAAATATAGAAGCTGTTTTCCTCCAAATTTTTTTCAGCTTAATTTAACTTTTATTGAATTGAGTAAGGAACTAGCCTCATTGCCTCTAATAGGGAATGTAGATCAAGAAATGAGTTCCAAGGGGCTTTCCAGATGGAGAGGGGAAAAAAAACATATATTATAAAAAATTCAAGTTATGTGGTTTCCACAGTTTTAAAAATAAAGCCTGGCAAACATATTTAGTGTAAAAAAGGAGGAAAAGAATCAGAGTATGTCAGTAGAAATTACCTCTAGAAGGGGGGACTGAAGGGTGAGATTTTGGATTTTAGCAGTAACCGCATGGGAGGCACTGGAGCACGGCCAGTTTCCCCGGGGCGGCAGGGAGAGCCGCGCTGGGGGCAGAGGAGGGGCTGCCGGACCTTTGGCCGGCGCAGCCCGGGACCCTTCCCTTGGGGCGTCCCTGGCACCACATTGACCGCCCAGGGGTCGATTCAGCTCCCTTGAGCTACCCCGAAAGACACTGCGCTTTCCCAGTTCATGCTCTGAAATGATCCTCTGTAAGGATTTCCCTGCCTTGTCAGTGGTATCCTCACGATTTCCAGCTCATCTTCCACTGGAAATCTTGAAGTCTTGCTATTACAGTCAATTCTGTGGGGGCAGAAAAAGCCTGCAAGGCGCTCTGAATGCTGTGCAGTTCCAGAGTAACACAGTCCCTATGCCTAATAAAAAACTAGATAACTATGTCTTATGCAGCTTTCTGCATTGTAGCTGATTTTAGACTACTTAACTGAATTTTCTTCTTTTTTTGCTTCTTTGCTTCAGAAGCACGGTGGCGTGGAGGCCCGGGGAGGCCGGGGGCCGTGGCTCCGTGGGTGGCTCACACCTGCTTGCCTGGGCGTTTTCTTATTTGATGTCTTAACCTACTTTCAAAAACTTCCGCACATCAAAAGTTCAGTCAAACCATCTGACACGTCCCGCAATCTCTCCATCCCTCTGGTCCCCTTTGCTGACGCCTTGCTCACGGCAGAGACTGCAGAAACGCCCCAAAGTCAGCCCCGGGGGGTCAGTGACACTGTGGCCTTTGCTCTCTTGCTTCATTCACATGTTTCTATACCTATACATAGCTCTATAAAGGCATTTTTTAACTCTACAGTCCTCTCCAGCAGTTTCTCTATTTCTGTCTATAATATCATGTTTTGATCCAGGTCTCCGCTTTCTATTTAATACCGCTAATTATTTTTTTTTTCGATCCCTGCCATTATTACTGCTCTTTCAAAGGATGGACTCTTTTCACCGGGTCATCTTGCACATTGTGAATAAATACATATTTGCTTGTTTTGAATGCTTGACATTATGTTAATTCTGCACATTTATTCAAAGCCATTTGCTGTAGTATGATATGAAAGACGAGTGGCGGTTTCCCAGTTCCGAGCCGTGCCCCAGCCGCGAGCACTGCGGTCGGGATGCAGAGGGAGGGATGCTGTGGATGCGACTCCCCCACGTAGTGCCTGGCCTCAGCGCCATGGGCGGTACAGGGCTCTCGAGGGGGCACCGATAACCCCCAGTTTTGACAGGCTTCTGACCCCCAGCCTTGGCCTGCCGCTCCCCTTGCTTTTATGTTTCCTTTGGTTTGTTATTGGGGGAGTGGGGAGGTGTGTGTTATACATTAGTCCAATCCTCCCTGCCTGCTAAAGCCAGTATTTTAGGCCATTCCTGGCTTTACATGAAATATTAATACTGTGCCGACTCCTCCCACCTCATGAACTGTCTCCTTTACAGTTTCAGCCCAGCATTTCGGTGTCTCACTCATGATTTAGACAAATTTCAGCGGCGCGGTGATCCATCTCTGCGCTCCTGACACCCTGCTGCTGATCCGTCCTGCCTTGGCAAAGGAGGGCAAGCAGGAGCTTCACTATCTTATCATTTAGTTTTTTCTACACTAATAGTATTTCCCCTTCATTCCCCTCCTCCCCCCCACTTTCCCATTTATCATTTCTGGTCAGCCTTCACCTGCAGCAGCGTTCTGACTATCTATCAGCGTCTCCTCCACCCTCCTGCGCTACTTTTTATCACTTAATTGTTTTGGAGATGTTTAATGGTGGTAGCTCTTGTCTCTAATTTTCTTATTTTTATGCAGAACGCCATACGCAGTTCATCCAGGAAATGCCAAGGGAATGAACCGGACACTAATTGCATCCTTTCGCTTGTGTTCCCGATTGCACTGATTTTCAGCAAACAGCACCCACCCCTAAAAAGGCACAAAACGCGGATGTTCAGCTATGAAAGAAGAGAAGCTGAGGCTGGGACTGGGCGGTGGCACTGACACCCATCTGCACCCCAGGTCAGAGGTGGGTGCCCGCTCCTCGTGTCCCCGTCCCCGCGTGCCCCTGTCCCCGCATGCCCCAGCCTTCCCGTGCCCCCCAGCCTCCTTCAGGTTCCTGCCTGGCTGCGAGGCAGCAATGGTGACTGCAGGGCCGGGTGACTATCAGAGAAACTGTTCTGCTCAAGAGGAAAGAAAAATGACCAAAAAATGATAAAATTCGAGTGGCAGCATTGCTTAGCGTTACACAGGTGTGCTTTGTCCCTGCTTGCAGGGTGAGTTGACCTCCTCCGGCAGACGGCAGTGCACGATCCTCTCCTCCTCATCTCCAAAAGTGGTTCCTACACCGCATTTCTATGCCACCACCACTGAAACATCTCTCACTCAAAGAGGAGCTGGGTGGCTCTGGGCAGGACCCTCAGGCCACGTTACCAAGCTGCTTAAAAATCTTTTGGGAGAACTTTTTTAGAAGGTAAAGTTTCCTTTATGATAGCATCCCGCATCGACCTGTATCAACAGCTCTTTTTCCCTAATTGCAATCCACTGCATGCCGCCTGGAGTCCTCAATGTCACTGAGTTTCTCCTACATCTCCCTCTGTTATTGAAGTATTCGGGTATACGGTTGGACTTGATGATCTTTGAGGTCTTTTCCAACCATAATGATGCTATGATTCTATGAGGTGGCTCTTGCCGCAGCCCTTTGGGTCCCATCGGTGGGACTGCTCTGCTCGGGGCTGGCGCGGGGAGGACACCCTGCTCTCCTCTGCCTGTCCCCTCCTGCCTACTCGGCCACCACCCAGGCCAAAACGCCCTCCTGCCACGTACCTTTGGAGATGCCCCTCGGGGCCTTCAGCCCCTCTGCTCCCCCATGGCCAACCTCGGCAAAGAAGGGGTTTCGCCCAGCCTTACCCACCTGCAGCAGCAAGAGCGGGGCAGGGAGAAGCGGGGGAGACGACAGGCTGTAAAAAGCATCCATGGAGAAAGCAAGCGCGTTTCCTTATCTGAAAGATAAAGGAGGCTTTTTGCCATTGAAATCCCTGATCAGAACGCGTCTTGTTTTGCAGTCGCACCCAACTGCCTCTCACACCAAGGATAAATACGGTGTTAAATGGGATGCTATGACCTACATTTTATGTATATTATGTCTCTTATGCTGATAATGAGCAGAGAAACCTTGATATATTATTACTTACTAGGCAATATTTTTTCCTGCTTCCCTCCTTAAGATGTTATATAGCATTTCTGGAACAAGATGTATTTTCTTTAATTTATGTGAAATATTGGACCTTCTGCAAACTTTACCATTTAAAAAACTACCAAGGAACACACTTTGATAAGAATCTTTCCCTTTTTTTGTTTGAAAGTGTTCATGAATTTGCAGACAAAGATACAGATTGCAAAAATAACAATGGCAGCCACATTGTCCTTCTTCACGTCATTTCTGTTCCAGCCCCGGGGAGCCCCAGGACCAAATGGTGCTGGGCCCTGTCCAAGCCCTGAGCTGCAGCACAGACACCCATGGAAAGCTGGAGAAATCCCGGCCGTCTGCTCCAAAACCCTTGTGCTTTCTCCTAGACTGCTTTTTTTTTTTTTCACCTGGCGGCCAGCACTCACGTCCCCCTCTATGGGGAGCACCAAGCCAGGGGGCTGAGCAACTAAAAACCCATTTGAAATTTGGGATTGAGCACAGTGTGCCGAATCCCTGCAGCAACGGTACTGCCCACCACCGCTCGCCGGGAGAAGGCTCACAGCATGGCTGTGCCACCAGGCGAAGGCACGTGCCACTCATGCACACCAGTCGGGGACTTGAGCTGGCACCTGCGGCTCCAGGTGAGGCAGAAGCTGCAGGAGAGAAAAGGGAGCAGATGCGTGAGCATCGCTTTCGATGTCCTAACACAGCGGCAGCGAGGCCTGGCATCATCCCCGGCATGTCCCAGCCTCCGGGCAGGGCTCCCTGGATGCCTCTCCAACACCAGCCGGAGCACCCGGTTTCCACCGCGAGGCAGGGTCCCCGGTCCCCACACAGCCCAACACAGCACACACCACAGCCGCTCCCCAGCCTTACCCCTGAACTCCTTTAGCTGGGACTTAGCCAAGATTATTGATATATTTTCATTTATACTGTGCTTCTGGTCTCTTTCCAGGACTTCAAGAGATGTCCTTGGTACACAGATGAATGGGCTTGACACTGAAATCGGAGCAGTGCCCCAGATGTCTGTGCCCATCCGCTTTCTGCAGGATGGCAGCAGGATGAAGCACGAACGATCACAACTCTTGAAGGTTACAGCAGACCCACCCGAAGGCCAGCCCAGTGTCTCCGGGCAGGCAGAACCCAGGAGCGGAGCAGAGCAGACCCTTGGTGAGGTCTCCATAGGTGGTACGCCCTGTCCTATGTGTCCCCACACTTGATCTTGGCCAACCCGGCTGGTCACACACATCTCGATGCTTGTGAGTGCAAAGAACGGGTGAGCGAGAATGAAGGAAATCAGCTTTCCCTGCTCCGAGGTCTCACGCTGTGTGTTGTTAGTCTAGGTGCAACTTTAATCAGGCTCTTGCTGAGCTGCGGTTCGTTAGCTGCAGGCGCCTGCGCTCCAGCTCCTCCTGAAACTGGAAAGAAGGTTCTGTCTGCTCAGCTGCTCTGATTCCCAGCCTAAATCATCTTCTGTGGAGAGCTCAATAGCTTCTACAGCATCAAATATATCATGCTTTTTTCCTGGAACCGTGAAAGATGGATGAACTGGCAAATGCGATGAATACATTCAGGCATTGATAAAAGCTCCCAGCAACCGCAGCCCATGGAGAAATCATGTACACTCCAAGTTGTTGGAGCTTTACGAAGGCAGCCGTGCTCAGTCCTCAAAAGCAGCAATCACTTCTGATCCTGCCCACGCATGTCTGTAACGTATGCGGGAGATCCTGACCTCATGCAATAGGCAGTGATGGTCAGAGACCAGGTTTGGGAACATAGGCTGGCCGGTGCCTGAGCACCCATCCTGCGAGTGGGAAAGGAGAGGAGGGCTGAGCCCTTCTGCAAGAGGCAGCCTGCAGCCGGCACAGGGGGGCTTCATCGTGTCCCTCATCGCGTGCAAAACCAGCTGTGTTAAAAGGAGCCTCTGCAGCGTGACGTTTCTCTATAGACACCACTTGTTTGGTCAAGACGGAGAGAGAAACCACCTGTGGAGCATTTGATAAAGTTTGCTTTGTGTAAGAAACATTCCTGATGAATAAAGCATTTCCTATTGCGCTGTCATTGCTCCACGTCAGTTCCTTTCCCCAGACCTTACAAACTTGCCAAGCATACTCTTCACCGGGATTATTACAGACTCTGTTCACTATTTCATTTTTTCTCTCTCTCTTTAATACAGAGAAGTCACCATGACTGGCATAGAGTTTTCCCACTTTGCCACCCATGGATCCTCCTTGCTTTTCTCTTGCGACCGATGGAGCACTGTGGCACATCCCATGTGGGTTCTCGCACTGGCACCCAGGCTGGGCTTAGTAAACCACCATGCACTTCCCAGGTGACAGTCCGTTATCCCTTGCAATTATGCCCACATTTCCCCGAGTAATTGACCTGAACCCTCAGTGCTGTCCTCATTTCATTCCAGCTCAGTATTTTTCCTCGGATTTCATGTGATGAAATCCATCGCAGTTCTTGCATTTTCTTCCAAACCCTGGGCATTTCTGTGGTTTGACTGCCTTCTCACAGCACGTGGTCCTTTTTGATGTAACTCCCCATCCTTTTCTGCCTGTCTTGTTTTACCATTTTTTATTCCAAGTCATGTGGACTGTGTGCCTCCCCAAACTCCACAGCTCCTGTTGCCTGGCGCACGGTAGTTGCCATCAAGATTGTTCTTCTGGATCCCCCCAGGCTCTGTCCCCAATGTTGCTGTCACAACGTGTTCTCCTACCTGAGGCTCCAACAGCCCTTTGGGATGGCAGAGATGCTCTTAGCTGGGATGGCTATGGGTTCATTTACCTTTCAGATCCTCAGGTCTCATACCCACTTGGAGTGCAATACCTCTCAAATTCCCCCAGTACACTTGCGCAGTTTGCTGCATCTGCAGGGAAGAGTAGAAAACTCTTGAATTTGGGAGCTGCAGAGTGGCTGGCAGAGGCAGCTGCTTGCCCCTGCCCTTGGCTCCGTGCCGAAGGAGAGGCACTGCTCCAGCACCCATCAGCCGCCTTCCTCCTGTTCCGGCTCAAGCACTTAGCTTCTGCCTCCTTCCACTGCAGGCTTTTACTTCACCTCCTATTATTCCTTGCAGAGTGGCCAGCCAGGAGCGGGGGCTGCAGGGAGGGTCCCAGCAGCCCAAGCTGCAGTTCTGATTCTTTCACGGTCACACAACATCTCCCCAAACCGCCTTTACCCGGGACGTAAGGCATTTATGGGACGGGCTCCAGCGCCAGAGGATCAAGTGCACCAGAAGTGGGTTTGTACAGCGCAGACATCTATTCCTGTCCATTCTCACTCCTGCGTAATTTTGAGTGGTGTATAATTAATATCAGCAGTGCCCAAACATCAACTCCTTATTCATTTCTAGATAGACCAAAACTGATAGCTCGGCATAAAAATGTGAATGTCCTAATGAAACGCTCCTCTTTCTGTTAATCACTTGTCAGAGCCCCACAGATGTTGTCAGTGGAGAATTTTTAAATCTGCCACGTTACTGAAACACCAGCTATGCTAAACCAAAGGAATATATTCCTCGGAGACAAGAAGTTCCTACGTCTGGTGAAGCCCAATGCTGCAGGCACTTTCTGTTCAAAATATTCAGTGCCTTGAAGAGTCTTTGCATTTGAATTAGAAACTACTGTAATCTGACCATCCTCCTTCTTTCTCTTTTTCACTCCGCTCTTGATGAGGGAACAGGGGAATATTTTTCAATGGATAAAACAGTATTCACATGCTGGAATTATGATATCTTTTTCCCAGAAGACTGATTATAAGAACTCTATTATTCTCCCCACCACACCTATGCCTGCTCAGATGAATGTTAATTAATGCGATAGGTTACGTAAAACGAGCAGTACATTTTAGAACAGCACCTTGGTGATTACATTTATTTCCCTGACAAAAGGAAAAGAGAAAATACTCTGAAGAGTCAGAGCTGAGCATAAGTAGGCAATTCACAGGAGCAGAATTTGAAAGTCCCTCTGAAATGCCAGTGATTGCTACCCCATCTCTAGCTCTCAGCATAAATGGCCCCACCGTGATATATCACATCATGCTCCACACTAAAAATAAAGGTGTATGAACACTAAGTCCCTTAAGTGCCTGGAAAGGCTCGACAAGCCTGGAGCAGAGAACAGACAGACCGTGACATGTAATCTAGCCCCGCGGTCATCAGTATTTACCTGGGGAGCAGAGGGTCAGTGCAGGGCTGGTAGGGTGCACGCGGACTTGAAGGACAAAAAAGGCAGCACTGTAGCAGAGGGATGCTGGCTGCAGAGGGATCACTAATGAAGCTCCTCAAAGACCTCAGGTCTTGGCTTCCATTTAACTCAGCATTGCAAATTCTGGCCCTGGCACAGAAAGAAGAGCGTGCGGATGGCTGAATGCTGGCAGGCTGCCTCCGACACAAAGATGGAAGAATGGGAATGCCCTTAAGGACTGGGTAAAGCATTCACGTCAGGATTTAAAAAAAAAAAAAAAAAAATTCTGCTGTAAGCACTGAATTTTGCATTTGGAAAGGCAGGAGGGATGCCTCCCAGCTCCACCATCCCCTGCACTCCAAGACCGGGAACAGCCGCTTCCAGCCAGCCTTCACCAGAGCCAGGCGGTACGGACACAGGTTACCTGTACAGGTACACATAATACCAGGAACAATCTTTTTATTTCATCATTTAAAACTGGCAGCAACTCACACCTTGCAGGATGAGAAGATGAAAACCAGTTGCAATTGCTGGCTCCTGGCTCTGGACGGAGCAAGCTGGTGCCAGCGGTTTAAAAAAGGGGTTTAAGCCAGAAGGTGCCGCCTGCTCAGGGCGAGCTCTCGCCGCGAGCGATGGAAGCTCCTTCCTTCTCCCCCTGCCCTTATGCAACGAGGCTGCTCTCTAAATATGCAAATATTTTTTTTTACTACAAGTAAGTTTTCTCTTTTTTTAAAATAAATCATTTATTAAAATTTATAAAGAATAATTATAATTTCTTTAAAGTCTTTTCAAGTCTCACATCTCTAATTATTCGTGGCCTGCTTAAACTAACTCATCATTCCTTTGGGGTCTCGTGTGCCCTGGTTTGAGGACACTGAGATGTCTCAACAGAATTAGGCCCTTTGCTTATTACCTACGCAAATTTAATAAGACTGTAGCATAGGTGCAAGGCTGACTTAAATGTATGGGGGTTGTTGTTGGTTTGGGTTTTTTTTCCTTACGGAAGGATGTTTGAGTCAAGGTGGGGCTGAGCACCCTCTGCACCCCCTCTCCCCCGCAGCTCACCGGGCAGACCCACTTTCTCATTTTACAGCAAGGCAGGACCTGTCGCAGAAGGCTCATTCTCAAGAAACTTCAGAAGCTTCAAATGACTCTGAAGTGATTCAAAAAAATGTTCAAACTTTACTAAAATTTCCCAGTTCCTCCTGTCTCTTCCTTTTCTTGAATGTCTTAAGCATCTATGACAAGTATTTCTTCAAGCCTCTTCTCGATCATGGGCTTAATCCAAGAGCAAGAGATGAAAAAGAGATTTGGGTCAAGCCCTGCAAGTATTATGCTTATTCAATCACAGCACAAAGATCAGCATCGTGACACAGTTCAGCTAATTTGTCCCTAACCAGAGCAGGCAAGGTTTTCTGAAAATTAAGCATCAGATATATAAACTATATACAATCAATCCATAAAATAAACCTGAGATTCAAAGCCTCACTCAGCTTAATTGAACAAATTCAAACAACAAACACAGCTGAAGTAATCTTTTCCATTTTACAGACAAGCCTCAAGTCGGAAAAGGAACTACATTTTCTGCATAAATTATTGGTTGTGAATTATTCCCTCACTTTCATCTTGGCTCCTTTCCAGGGATTCGATTTAATTCTCGTTGACGTCAAAGCAAGCCTTTCCTTCTCCTTCAACGCGAGCCGGTTCCGGCTCCCCCTCAATAAAAGAAGTTGTGAAGAGCAGCGCTGACGGTTCAACCACTGAAGCCAAACCTGGAGCCTGGCAGGGCAGCAGGTTTGCCGTAAGGGGAGCCCTATGCACCGCTGCTATTTGTCTTGAGGTTTCCTGAGAAGACAATCCATTTTGACTATACCGGCCCTACCTGGAGAGATTTTCACTGGCTTCCAGGAAAATCATAGGTTTTAGGTAGAAGCATTCTTTTTTTAACCACTCACTGTTATATTACCTGTGCTGCCTACCTACCTACCCTGAAACTTAGAAAACTGATTCGGTGTTTCCTGTCTTACCCTTTGCTTAGAGAGTCTTGGAGGATGGCAGCGCCTGCCCTTGCTGAACTCCTCCTGCCAGCTCTTCCCTCCCGTTAGCTAACAGCACCAAAGTCAGACCCAAGGATTTATTCAGCATCCCATTTTTAGACCACACTTTGGTCTTTTTGTTTCAGAAAACTCTCAGACACTCTTAGCGAAGGCGCTGGCGAAGCTCAGAGGAGAGACGGCCTCAGCCCGGCGGAGGGGCTCACTCCCACCCAGCTGCTGTGTGCAACCTGAAGGTACCAACAGGATTTTGCTGTGCCCAGCAAACACAACAACTACACAAAATCCAGAAGCTGTTAGTCATTTTTACTTGTCTCTTGCTCTGACATAGCTCTTCCTTTTCCCTGGGAAAACAGAGATATTGGACCCTGCCTTGTATAAACAAAGCCAGGGAGCTCCAGCGTGTATGAAACACACCTGAGATTCTCAGCCTGGCATGACTCAGGGTGAGATCTTCTGGCCCCCGGTGCCCCAACGCAGCCTCAGCCTCTTCCACACAATGTCAGAATATCATCCTCCACAGGCACATACAACCCTTGGGTGGGGAAATGCACGCACACACACACACGCACGCACGCACGCACATGTGCATCTGGACACAGAAAAGGTCGGAGAACTCTAAATCTTGGGGTTTTCTGCCTGTAACCTCCCACCTCATCTCCACTCTGTGATGTGCTTTCATTAACATTATGCCTTTTTCTTTCACCTCCCTCCCCCACAAATCTGAAGCTAGACATCTGCATTTGTACACGCACATCATGTTACCTAATTCCAACATATGAAAATACCTGGCAGCTCTGGTTCCAGTCTTCCACACTGGCTGGAGCCAAATCCACCCCATAAAACATCTCGGCACCTTCGGGAGCACGTTACTCATTTCGTGGGCTTAGGAGCCAGGTGTGGGTCCACAAAGCCGGGGCGGTGGGCTGCCGCGCTCTGCCCGCCTGGTAAAGCGATCAGCAGTCACTGCCCCTGTGACTTAGGTCTGCTCATCACGGACTTTTTCCCCTGCAAACGCAGGAATTGATCCATGTCTGGGGGCTAAAGCAACCAAGTAATTTCAGCAGAAGGGAGGTCACTTGTTGCAGCACCGTTTCTGATTGTCTCATACTGTCCCAAAATTACCCCTGGGCAAGCACAAAATCCTAACGGTCCAATCAGATAAATCAAAAGCAACACTTTAGAGGCTTGTGGGCAGAGTGTGAGCAGTCTACATGTAATTAACCCTAAAGTGAGCTGTGGGAGATATTGAACCCAAGTGAGTGCAAGTGCTTCAGCTGTTAACACCATTAGCATCTTCAGCAGTCACATCGATACCCCACGTTGCTGCCGGGCTTAGCTTCAAGTTCTCATTTCTCCTCTGTATTTCATGAGACTGAGTGGCCCACCTGGAATTATATTTTCTCCTATTTGTTTTCTCCTCCTGCTCGGTCCCACCCCGGCAGCACCCCCACAGAGCCTTGGCACCCAGGGCCGTGGGCCCTAGCAGCAGGAGGTAAAATATTGATCCACTCTGGTGCTATGTTCTTTGCAGTGGTGTTTTTGTCTATTCCTCTTTCTGTTCTTATCAGCTCCTGCTCTCATAGCTCTATGAGTGCTCTTCTGCCCTGTTATTTACTGTCGCAAGGAGAAGCAGGAAAAGTAAAGGAAGCAATTTTCACTTACTAATAACTTTTCCCTGTCATGGACATAAGACTTGACTCCTTTTTGAAGACTAAGGGCCAAATTATCGGTTGACATAGGATCACAAACCTTCATGGACTTTAGAGAAGTTGCAGCAATTCACACCGGCTGCAAATCCGCCAGGAAATCTTTGTAGCTAATTTGGTGAAAAATAGAGGTTGCAGCAAGTGAGAAATGGCAGACATTGCAGACCAAAATTGTTATTGCCCTTTAATACTGGTGGCTACCAACTTGCGGATTTCTGCTGTAAGAAACCGTCTGAAATTGGTGTCTTTGTGCACTCCCCTGGGTGCATGCTTTGCGCAGGATTTTGGGGGTAGGTATCTCTTTCATTTATGGTGCTAGAACTGCTGGAGGACACTGTTATCAAAATGTTGGGTGGACCGTCAGGCTGCAGCCAGCACATGCAATCCGTGATGTTCAAGTGCTCAGACAATTTAAACCTGAAATTAAGAAGAAGTTTCTAACTTTGTTCACTAACACTGCCATGTCAACGGCCATTGCTTCCTTCTGATTACATCACATATCTGGCAAAAACAAGAAGTGAAAGGTTTAATTCCTTTCTTCCACAGACCTGAAACGTTTAATGGGCGAGGATCTCATCGGCAAGGTCTGCAGTTCTCGCTCCCTGCCAAAACCTGCTCCCCCTGCACCCCTGCAGCACCTTCCTCTATTTCTCACGGCCAAGGGAAGTCACTGGTCACCCAGCTTTTGGCGGTCAGCTCTCCTCCACAGGCATCATCTGAGTTCTCTGGGGCTTTATAGTCACAATTGCGGTTTTCAAACACTACGTTAGCTCTAGGAAAATCTTCTACAGATTTGTATTGAGAACATGTTATAAGGAAAGTATTTGTTAAGCTCTTACCAAAACCAACCCATAGCTTTACCATGGTCCCCAAAACACCTTGCAAGCTATTCACGTTAATCCTGAAGTGTCACTACTTTTTGCTGGGCACCTGGGATCTGGAAGAGGTTTCTTTTCCAGGTTTCTGTGCCAGGTGCACCTTTTCCATTCCCATGGGTGGCTCAGAAAAGCCACGGGTGAGTAGGGACCCCAGGCTGGGCGACGATGCACAACCTGACATGCTGCATGCTACTGGGCAACTCGCTTCACAGTCATATGCTTCTTCAGAGAATTTTCTAGCAAGCACAAAGCATACCCTCCTTCCCAATTTCATAAACAAAGCAAACCAAAGCAAGCCATACTTTGCTCATTATATCTGGCTCGTAGTGAGTAACCTCTGAGACAACTTAGAAAATAAGCCGTTAGCAGGGGACTTGATTACATGTAACAGAGGATCTGATCTTGCTCTAAACACATACCTACACACAAGCTCCCAGCAAAGCTCAAAGTGATAGTTTTTATCTCAGTAGCAGGGACACAAGGAAAAAGAGGATAAAAAAGCACAAATTTCTTTCCCCTTTTCTGCTCTTGACCTGCTGAGCAGAAGCAACTTAGAAGGTGCTGGCACTTCAAGAAGTGCTGGGGTCACCAGGAGCTTTGGGGGCTCCTCAGCTCTCCCCCAAGCACCTCTGCAGCGGGCAGCTTCGTACCATGCAGCTCCACTTGCGATGTTGCTGATACCTGGCTCTGTAGCCTTGGTATCCTTACAGTACAAGTAAAAAAGACAGTGCATGAGTGACACTTAACGCATCGTTTCCTGGTGCACATCGGACCTCATGACTATGAGGACATGACGCCTAGGACTAGCTTTTGGGGCTAGTGGAAAGCAGATCGGACTCTGTTGTGGCTCACGCCATGGCCAGGGGTTGCATGTGCTGTCCTTAATGACGCAGCCTGCAGAGCCTCGGCAGAGGCTGGGGGTGGGAAGATGGAAAGGCAGGAAAGACGCAGCTCCTGTGCCTCTGTGCTTGTCATGGTGCGTGAGTCACATCGGCCTCTTCTAGGGAGCAAGTGGAGTTTCCATGGCTGGCAGCTAGAAATCAATGCCTTTTTAACTGATGAACTAAACAAATGCATGCAGCAGTTACACGGGACAAATGTGGACCTGTAGTATTACCCTGCAAAGCCCCCTCTGGTACTCAAAGTACATTGAGAAATAACTTCAGAAACCAGAATTCTGAGTTTCTGTTGTTGTTTCTTATTACAAAGAATTCAAACCACTTTAAAGCTACTGGCAGGGAACTACTAAGACCGATGACTTACCAGCAGCCATCAAGCTGTTTGTCTGGGAGGCGAGAGGCTGCTCAAGTCCCTCCTGGACGGAGAGCTTCAGCATCCAGCCTGGAGAAGCACCGTGCCCATCAGCTACCGTCTCAGTCCATCCATCAGACATCAGCCTCTCACACGCTGTCACTGCCACCCCAAGACGGGCTGACCTGCAAGCCCAGACCCGGCCAATCCCCGGAGTGACGGAGCTGAAGCAGCTGCTCGCCTTGAGCGGTCCCAAAGACGCCTGCAAGCCCTTCGTTCCCGGGCTGGGACAGAATGAGAACAGTTGCATGCTCCCAAGTGATGGTCCAGCCTGCACCGCGGTTTATTTTAAACAACGGTTTCAATGTGAACTCTGCTGTAAACCAGAGCAGCTGGATTTGCACAGAGCAGAACATTAAAATACAAACATCTTGCTGCGGAGGCCTGAAATAATTAAAATAGATCTTAATGCCTAACATGTATTAGCTAAGAGAGGGAGGACAGAGTCTTCCTCTCACAACCCACCAGGTCAAATTCCAGCTTTCATAGAAAGACAAAGTTCCTTTACTCCATTTTTCTGAGTAACAATCAATAAGTCTATTATTATCCAGCCAAGGAGAAGGCTGACAAGTGAGGCTTAGAAACATTGATGTCCTTGCTTCAAAATAAGGGAACTGCCAATTTAACCCCATGGAAATATTGATGCTTGCAAAAAAAGCACCTATTTATTCTGTCTCATTTTGTGAAAATGTAATTACTGTAAGATGATAATACCAGGCTGAACAGGGTAGAGCAGGCAGATGCTTTGTACTGACTGACACAGCAATCTCAAAAACATCATCAAATGGCCAGAAGTCAGGCGTTCAGTCTGCCTCAGGGAAAAAATTAAGTGCTGTCATGTAGTCGCTGCGGCTTTTGCCTTAGTCTAATACCTTAATCTTCTTTTCTGAAGTCCAGCTCCTAATTTTTAATTATGTCTCCATTTTTTTGCCCTGATTTTCTCTGCCCCATAGTCTTGCCAAAGAGCCTTTTCATCGGGAGCGTTTGAGCGGTGGTTTCAGCAGTGGGTCACAGAAGGCTGCAGCTCTTCTCCCACAGCTGCTGTCATGCTGGGGAAAGCACCATCAGACCCTTCAGCTAAGCTATCCCTTGGTCCCGCTGGCTCAAACTCTAGTCTTCCCCGTCTGTACAAATAAAAGGTGCTTCTCACGTAAAACATCAGAAGGTCTCTCACACCTGCTGCTTTCCACAGTTGTTCATGGCACCTCGACCACCTCAGCTCGATGTCCACGTGTGTCTCAACATTGCTAGTCCCTCTGTTCTTCAGAACTGAATCTGCAATAAGAAAGAGCAACCTTAGCATTAAAGCATTAAATTGACTCCAGTCTATCCACAATACTGCTGTTTACAAGAGTAAAAATACAAATCCAAATAAACAAAGGAAGGAACCCAAACAAGGAGTTGTCTGGGCAGAAGGAATGATGCCTGGTTTCCCCTGGGCTGGTCCCACACAAACCGAGCTGCAGCTGCAGCTCCACTGGAGTGGGGGCGATGGGGGACCCCTCCGCAGCTGCTTTGTCCGACCCCTGCCACAGCTTCTCTTTCAAGAAACTCATAAAAACAAAATAATCTGTGTCTTCCTTGATACGTTTGTGCAGGTAAGAAAGGGAAAATCAGAAAGGCCCACAGGCAGTATGGCAAGAGGGCACTGCATCATATATTTCTGACAGGAACCTCAACACGACCCGGTAACGTGCGCCGACAGCCCAGAAAGCCAACCGTGTCCTGGGCTGCATCCCAAGCAGTGTGGCCAGCAGGTCGAGGGAGGGGATTCTGCCCCTCTGCTCCGCTCTGGTGGGACCCCCCTGCAGCACTGCCTTCAGCTCTGGGGTCCTCAGCACCAGAAGGACATGGAGCTGTTGGAGCGAGTCCAGAGGAGGCCATGGAGATGATCCGAGGGCTGGAGCACCTCTGCTGTGAGGACAGGCTGAGAGAGTTGGGGTTGTTCAGCCTGGAGAAGAGAAGGCTCT
>NW_009613572.1:40610-43042 GCF_000690535.1 Cariama cristata
ATTCTTCCTGGTGAGGGGGGTGAGGGAGTGGCAGAGGTTGCCCAGAGAAGCTGTGGCTGCCCCATCCCTGGGAGTGCCCAAGGCCAGGTTGGATGGGGCTGTGAGTGACCTGGTCTGGTGGGAGGTGTCCCTGCCCAGGGCAGGGGGTTGGAACGAGATGAGCTTTAAGGTCCCTTCCAACCAAACCATTCTGTGACTGTATGTATCATTCCTAACAACCAGTACCATAGATAGCCCCATACACTCACGGCAGAACATCTGCAGCACCGTGTGACACGGGCTCACTGCCTCTCTGTAGCTGTTAGACGACTGCTAACAGTGGGGACGTTTCTGCCCCTGACGGTGCTGGCGGAGGAGCAGCCGTAGGCGTCCTGCCCCTGCCCTGCTCTGCCTGGGGCCAGCCGCAGGGACCGGCACTGGCACTGCCGGCAGCAGCTCCGCCAACGCAGCACCTCATGGGAAGCGGGTCTCCCAGCCTCCATCAGAACCAAACTTGCTGTTTCACAGAAGGGGTGAGCACAGTTCTCTGCGCTCTGACACTGGCTTGTACGCTCACATGAAAATTCGTATTGGCACCGGCTGTTGCAGCAGAGAAAAGCGTCAGGCGGGTGCGCAGGCAGCTCCCAACCACATCCCTCTGCCAGGGAGACAACCAAAACCGGGCAGGCTGTGACTGCACAGCCCTGAACCTGCTCTCGGTTCCCACAGACACGGGCGGTCGGCCGGGGATCCGCAAGGCCCCTCCACGGTGGGACCGGAGCATCCGGCACAACATGAGCAGCGGAGCACCTTCTTCACCAATTAATACTCATTAACTATCTTCACTAGGGGCTTTCGGGCTGCACACAATTCCTTTTTCGAGTTTTATTAATGATGAAAGACCAACTTGTAGACTATTTTTAGCATACAGAATATATAGTATGTTTCCATCCCTCTACAAAGCAAATTAAGTATTTGATGACAAATTCACCAATTAAGTGGGAGCAACTCAATTGACTTCAGTGGAGTTCCACTGACTTACTCCTGCTAATGTCACTGAGCAGGCTGTAGGTGACATTTATACAGACAGACTTCGGCCTCCCTCCCTTAATCTGAAGTAGTCCCAAGAAGCCAGTGGATCATTTTGGGTGGAAAATACTGCCGGCTTTCTTTCCTGAGCAAACTTGGCACCTTACGAAGGCTGCTGCCATGTTGGAGGGTTGAAGTGTAGCAGTCAAGTCTACCACTTATTTTAAATAGATTGTTTCACAGTAGAATATATGAACTTTGAGCTAACAATCTTTTTCTTAACAAAAAAAAAAAAAAGATGGGAATACAGCTTGCATTTTAAAGTAGACTTTTCAAGCTATAAGGCTGAGACAACAGAAGTCATAAGTTATTTTGACTTTAAAACTGAGTACCTCCTCTAGCAAGGGCGGCTGTGTCAGGCAGCGTCCCGATGTGGGGTGCCTGGGTATGAGAAAATACCAAGCTTGGCCTGACCTTGCACCTGACAGCAAAGATAAACCCCTGCACTGCATTCTTCTGTTCTTCTGTACTGTTTTTCTCACTGTGGCACAGAGGCTTTTTCAGTTAAAGCCCCGAGGCTTTGCAGGTTGATTTTCCCTGCCAGGGATGGGGATGGGAGAGTTGTCCTCCCAGCCAGCACCCTGCAGCACCTGCACATGGCTCTGCTCTCCTGCGACCATCCTCAGCCCTTCGGCTGCAGGGTGCTGAAACGGTGAGTAGAGAAATAGCGAATACTCATGGCGAGAGGGCACAAAGGGAAGGTTCACCAGAGCCACACGTGCTGGGTCACCATGGCCTTCAGGGACCCCAAAGTAAACAAGAAACACACGGGGCCACAGAGGCACCCGTGGCTATGCTGCTGCTGCTGCTGATGATGATGATGATGACGATGATGACGATTAGGGTCTAAAGGAGTTTTTGATATTAGAGAATATAGTTGGAGCATCGCAGATAATTCCTCACTCGACCCATTGATTGGCACATGCATTTTCACACACGAATGCCCTCTGGGCAGTCCCCAGGGCACGGGCAGCGCTGCGGCAGCTGCCTGGGCTTGGCACGTAAGGCACACGGACACACTGCATTTCTTGTACCTGTATTGTACAACGTTTATATCTCTATCTATAAACACACCTCAGGGTGGGGTTTGCCTTACTTTAAGCCAGGACAGCAAAGTCCCAGCGCCGTTGGAGCTGCCGGTTCCCAGCACAAGGCACAACTGAAATGCATTTCTCTCCCCTTTTCACTCCCACGCTGATCCTGCCTGTGCTGGAGTTTCCAGCCCCGCCGCACCCCACCCAAACGCCCTGCCCTGCCCCAGCCAGGCCCCCAGCACTGCTGATGTGCACCCCCGGAGTCAGCAACGGGCCAAGTCCCACTTTCTCCATTTCAGGCGCAGGAACTGTTGAGCAGGCACAGCGGCC
>NW_009613572.1:43066-43668 GCF_000690535.1 Cariama cristata
TGCGGGAATGACAAAAGTCACGAGCAGGGTCTGTCCCCGCAGCCCTCCGGGCCCCTGCCCGGGTCCCTCTGCTCCTTTCCCACTGCCGATGCCCTGTGAGTTCTGCCTCCTCACCTGAAGCCTGCCCTGCTGCACCCTTTGGCTCCAGCTGCTTTTTTCCTACTACACTCCAAAACAGAATAAATGGATCTTTTACTAATTTGCAATAAGAGTTTATAACTTCACTAAGTAGAAACCAAATCATGTGGGTTTCACTTGAAATCATTTGGAACATATGAAGCTGCAGTATAAACCATTATAGATTCATCCTAAAATTTACTTTATTCCTAAAAACTATATTGCATCTTCTAAATTCAGTGATGACCTAAACTAAACAAATGCATTGAATACCTCATCCGGCTGCCTCATGGTCTCAGACGGCAAAACCAGCATAACCTCTAAAATCAGACACTCTAGCTGGGAGCTGAGCACCCCGGCGACAAGAGAGTCCAGTGTGAACCCACCGGACATACAGGGCCTGTTCAAGGTCAGTTTAATCTCTTACCAGTTTTGCAGCCCTGAGACCCAGAGCAAAGAAGCAAATCCTTGGCCAGGCACGGCGG
>NW_009613572.1:43737-44464 GCF_000690535.1 Cariama cristata
CGCGCGGGCTGCTGGCGGGGGCTGCTGGCCCCGGCTGCCTGTGCCTGCTGAAGTTCGCTCACCCCTGGCTGAAATCACAGTGCGGGCTCCTGCTGCCCCTGCTCTGAAAATCCACAAAGGCTTCAGTGCGGACACACAGCATGTGAAAGGAGTCACTCCTGCAGATAAGTATTTCGCGTGAACCTTAAAGGAACTATTGCTCTAGAAAAAAAATCTACCTTCTTCCCCCATAAGCTTAATTTAACATATTTCCCAGTTGGATAGTGTCCGTTCATGGTTATGCTCACATTGGTGTCTCAATCCACCTTCTGCCAAGCCTCCTCTGCCCACGCACCAAACAGCCCACTCCAACAACACACATCATCCCGCTGGAGCAGCAAAGCCTTTCAGAGTTTGTCCCTCAAAGACCAATACAATATCTTCACCGTTCACGGAACGAGTGGCCGTGCACGCAGAGCTGGGTGGGATGCTCCAGCCGAGCCGCTCGGTGCAGCCACCTCCGAACCGAAGCACGAGGGATGTATTTCCATGGAGGCCTCTTCAGCTGGCCTGCTGCCTGCAGGAGTTCCTCACTCCTGAGACTAATTTTCTCCTTAAAATGAGAGAAGTGCAAGAGAAGAGAGCTGAAGAGTAAATGCATACCAAAGTCTGGGAAGAAAGCTTTCAGCCTCACATGATGGGAAAAGGAAAGCTGTCCATTACCAATTATAAACCACTGACAGCAGGA
>NW_009613572.1:44495-56320 GCF_000690535.1 Cariama cristata
ATAAAACCAGATCACAGCAAAATCAGATCACAGAAGAAAAATTTAGCTTTTCTAGCTGTATCCAGCCAACACAATAAAGGGGTATTAGGATGAACAAACTAATTTTATTGCTTTTCTGTAACACCGGCTCAAACAACAGACCATGAAGAGCAGAATCCGACGGTCAGTGCAGCCAGGGCCGGGCTCTGCAGTCAGCTACAGCAATTTATAAGAATCCAGTAGAGCCCCAAAACCTACAAACATTTCCATGAAGAGCAGCAAACCCATGCTGACCAGCCTGCAAGAATTGTGATCCGCCGGTGCACAAATACCAGAAATCAGAACAATTAGGAGCAGCAGCAGCAAGCAAAGGTTTCCGTGGCCTCCGCACAGATGTGGGCAGAGCCCAGAAACCATCCCCGGCCGTGGCACTGCTCCTAATTACTGGCAACTTCGTCTGCCACGAACACCAGCTTGAATTTAGGGCAAGCAAAATACCTGGCTAATTTAACTCTAAACCTGGCATCATTCAAATGAAAACTCATATGAAAGAAGTTCCGCTGTTATTAATAACTTTTTTAGCATATTGAAGTGGAAACCGTGGCGACGTGCTGTTACCACAGAAACTGGAGGCACTGGCAGGGGCTGGAGGTGGGATCCTCCCGAGCACAGCCCTGACCTCAGGCAGCTTTGCTGAGAGACCCCAGATGGAGAGCCAGCCTAAAAGCAACTTACCTTTTCCTTTAATAAACAAAAATAATTATTATCAGTCAAAACAAGGAGGTGAAGAAGGCGGAATTAAACACTACCTACAATGAAAAAAGCCTTAAATGTTCATACTGTGTGTTTAAATACAGAGATTACAGCTTCCACCATCTCTGGGCTGAAATAGGCTGATACCTGTGGGCTGCAGCTGGTGTCAGCGACAGCGATGGAGCTGCACACAAATGCACTGCTGGGAGAGCAAATCCAGTCCCCAGCCCGCTGTTCGGAGGGATGAGAAGGATGGGGTGCTAGGACCCTCATCCTTGAGGAGCCAGGGGCATGGTCCAGCTCTTCTTTTCTCTCTTACTGCCATTTTTATAGATCTCAAGCAGTCCTTCAGATCTATGACATGAAGCATAATAAAAAGGTTTTAAATTGTGGTCTTGTTTTGCTTTTCATCACCCAGCTGTGCAATCCCCTGTGTATTGGATTCAAGCAGCTCCCAGACTCTGCAGTCTGCAAACACGTCGCAAGGAAGGGCAAGGCAGTCACCTCCAGCAAGGATGCTAAGGGAGTAAACATGTGAGCGTACCAGATAGAAACAGCAGGTACTATTGTCTGTCTGTGAGGATAAGCATCTTACTAATTTCATTTTTAATGCTTTAGCTGTTCTGTGCTTCACGCTTATTTCCACGCGTATGTATAAACCCCGTGAAGATGAGCAGCAGCAGTTCCTGGGGCTGGGACCGGGTAGACACAGATCTGCAACTCGAAGGCGATGCCTGCCTGCTTTCCCTCCTGACACCCTCCCCTCGAACGGCACGGGAGGTGCGGCATCTCGGGATTGTCAAGAGTTTGGGGAAAGCACAAAGCACGAAGGAGCTCTTCTCTCCAGAAGAACACGCTGCTGTGGTCACCAAAGCGAGGGGACAAAGTCCCCGCAGGAGCAGGGCACTGCTGGGCTGGCATCTGTGAACCCCCCCAGCAGTGAGACAGGGATGGCCACTGCAGGGGTGGATGGGTGTGAAACCATTACAAAGGGCAGGAGAATTAGCCCTTGGGCATTAATTTATCCAGGAAATGCACGTCTGGAGCCGCCTGCTATATTGTAATACAGCACAGTAAATTATTAGCAATATTGCTAATCACTTCCACCGGGAATTTAATTTTGTACAGAGCAGAGACAATCTCATTTTCAACGCTCAGCTCTGGCCACACTTGTTACCATTTTTTGTGTTTAAATGGTTCTCATCTCCATTATTTCCAGATTGTATAAGGAGAGATAGACAGAGGTGATCTGCTGCTCCGCTGCTCCGGGGGAGGCAGGGCTCTCCCCAAAAGCTGCCGAGGGAGCCCCGCTGCTGGGGAGGGAACACGGCAGAGGGAAAGGCAGGAGCAGGACCAGGCCGCTGCCCTTCATTCCCTCCCAAACAACATCACTCAGCATGTGTATACTGAAGGAAGAACATGAAATATTGATTTCCATCCACAGATCTTCCACGTTCCTGGAATATTAAGTTTTACTAACAGTTTTGGAAGCTACAAGCCTCTGTTTTATAACCTACAACACAAGGGGCTTATTCTATTTTAATTGCAAGGAAAGAGACTTCAGAAGACTAATTTAGAAAACCCCAGTGGCTGAAGGACCTCAGGACAAGGGTCAATTACCTTTCTCTAGGACAAGTACCTGTTTGAATCCTGCAGGACCTGGGAAGCGATGGCCTCCAAGGGAAGAGGCCAATGTATTCCCAACGCATTCCTGGAAGAGCCATGGAGGTGTCACACACGCACCCACCACCCTCCTCACCCTTCACACCGGATTAACCAGGACTGGTACTGCCACGGCCACGGCACAGCCTGCCTGCCAAACACCCAGCGTGGCACAGCCCTCTGACAGCACCGATGATGCTTAATGAACTCCTGCCCGCTGAGGAGGTGTCAGGGCTGACCCCAGCCACACCGGGGGCCTCATCCTGCACCACTGCCTCCCGCAGCACCCACGCCAGCACCAGCCTCAGGCACCGCTGCTGCATGAGCCATCGATAGCTCCTAACATGTTAACTGCTTCTCAGCAATGTAATCACACAAATTAAGAGTTTCATCAGGGTACTGGAATGAGAAGGAAATTTTTAGACAGACGTATAGGTTCTTAGAACAGGGCCTGCCGAGGTTAACCACAACACCAAATCTCAGCCAGCCCCATCTTTACACTGGTTACACACGTGTTCAACCCTGCCGCTTGGCTTTTTGTGCTACCAAACAGAAACAAACCCACCCTGCAGCCCCCAGGGAGAACAGTCGTGCTGGGGCCAAGGGATGACGGAGCTTGTCCTAACCGCTTGGTTAGGACAGCAGCTCTCTCCGGAGGTGCCAAGAAAAATCGGGGCCTGATAGATTTAATGAAACATGGGGGTAAAGCAACATTTGCTGGCACCCGGGAGCCGGGCCGATACTCCCAGAGGCAGAGTCCTTGGTCTGAGCAGACGGGCACCAAGGGTTTGGTAAGCCGTGCTGGCAGGAGGGGATTTGGCTTCCCCTGCGCTGCGCTGCTCTGCCCTGGGAGAGCTTCACTGGGGGCAGGCAGGGGGGTGCCAGGTGCCGGAGGGATGCACTGGGGTGAGCTCATCCCTTCCCAGCCACGGGATGATGCAAAGGGTATGGGAGGAGTGAGGAGCTGCTCAAAGCGAAATCTGACAGATAAACATAGAGGCATTCATTTTCTTAACGCTGTTCGTGTTGGGAGGGATGTTCCACTGCGGATAGACTGGCTGGTATCAGAGGGACAACGGGGCTGCAGCCTGCCCGGGGACCCCCAAGCCTGGGGAGGGGACCGAGGATTCTGGACCACCACTGCTGGGAAAATCCCTGGGAACTGGAAGGATGTATTTACCATGTTTGCATGGGTTATACGAAGGGCACAGGAAGATGTAAGATTCAGGCTGATATTCCACATAAAGCTGTACCTCTTTATTCAATAGCAGTGAAAAACAGTCCACTTACGATACTACATCTCCTGATGTATGGTTCCTATGGAAGGGAGAATCCTATACGAAAGGCGGTTGGCTTGCTGCAGAGGAAGCCTTGTCTTCCCACAGCACATCTCCTGTTGAGGGTGCCCATGAAAGGGAGACGTTGAACTCGGGGAGCGAAGGGACTGCTGTCCAGTAGAAGCATGACAGTCTCCTCTTAATTCGTTGGTGCAATGCCTGGAATCTCACATTATCCTGTTTTGTTTCACAGAATTTTAATCACTCGTGCCAAGAGGCTGAGAAGAGGAAAAGCAGCTCAGGAGCTGACTACTCAAATAGCAGGAGACATGAAAACTATGCCTCGTAAAGCCCAAGTAATGCTAATTTGATTTTTAAAACGGACTCCAGTCATCACTCTTGTGGGGAAGAGAGAGGACAGACAGGTGTGACCCACATTTCTGGAGCAGAACTATTCCCACATGCTGCTGCACCAGGGCCTGGTAAATGAGCATCCTCCTGGCCTGACTCTGCAACCCCCTCCCACGTCGTCTCCCACTGGGTACCAGAGCCAGGCTCTCAGTGCTTTCTGTTAAATTAATGACTGCTTTAGCAGAAGGGTGTCATCTCTATGACTGCTGAAGCAAATACCAAGAAGCATTTATTCAATGGAGAAGGAAGGCTTCTGCAATGTGGGCAAGGCATGCCAAAGCACGTGGCGCACTGCAGCACCTACGGGCAGCCCTCTGGGACACAGCTTGTTTTGCAGCAACATATGCTCTTCCGCGTTGTATTGTATTAGTAAAATTAACAAAGTCAAATTCATTTAAGAGAAATATTCAAAATACTGGTGCTTTGAAACGAGGCTTTGGCAGCAGAACAGCTTTTCTCATTAAAGCAGTATCACAGAAAGCCTCGCTGCTCGCAGAGCGGCTGCGATCGGGCATCTGTTCTAGCAAAACTTCCCTCAAACTCTGGAATATTTCTGGGGAAAAAAAATACTTTTGGGAAAAAAAATGTTGGTAAATCCTTTTTGGGTCCCCCAGGGCAGCTGCGAGGGGCAGGGCAGGACTGCAAGGGGGCCAGCCTCTCTATCCCAATCAACTACCGGAAAAGCTGATTTTGCTGCTGTCACTGACTGATCCTGCCAGGCAACCCCTCACCTGGCAGCTCTTAAATCTTTTCTTTCAAATCCAGATGGAAATACTTATCAGTTCCTACGTGCTGGATGTAAAGGATGTTTGTCATACATTTCCTTTCTCCATGACATATTTTTATAAGTAGATAACATGCCACTTTTGGGGAGGGAAGGTTTAAAACTCAAATCATTGCAAATTCTCCAGGTGGCTGAATTGACAAGGAAAGCTCCTGTGATCGGGACACGGACAGAGGCGAGAGTGTTTGCATTTCACACTTGACTCCAACATAGACCAACACAGAGCAGGACCAGATCACGTCACCCCTCCGTCACTGTCAAACAGGGGTGGACGCGTGCCCTCGTCTGATCACAGGGTCGCAAGGACTGGCCTCTCTCCACTTAGATATTTATGTTTCAAAAACTCATTCGTTTTTTCAGTGCCAGTGACCACGCCAACACAATATGATGCTTTGCTCACACCGAAGTAACCTAGCTGGGCTGGTCCGCGCGTCCGGGGTGGCTTGAGCACCCCTAGACCTGGGCTGCTGCCCCAGCAAACGATCGGCGATGTGAAGGGAAAAGCTATTGCAAAATCAGCTCTTGGTCCTCCTGGGCAGCATCCCCAGAAGCCGCTTGCCAGCCCAGGCCTCTGCAGAGTACAGGCAAATTTCATCCAAACTTTTATTACAGTAGGATGAATCTTTCTTCGCAAAATTGGCACCGATTATGCTAATTAAATTTGAAGACTTCATTAGGTAAATGGTAATTGCAATAACACGCTTTAAAGAAATGATGAAACACAAAACCTGCTTTCAGGAAAATCACTTATCTCCCTTCCAGATAACCTTCAAACAGCTACGTCAAGATTAATAAGAGAAAACAGCATTTCCGAAATACTAGCTTTCCAGACCAACTGCTAACGAATACATTGTGGTTTCCTTTCCCAATTTGTATGTTTTACTTTTGCACTCTCTTTGACTGGCCGGCTATTCTCTTCACTGCTCCAGGTTGTTCCCTGCCACGCGCTGCCGGCAGCAGCGTCTGGGGGTGCCGGCGGCGCCCTTTTACCCCTGGCCAGTACCTGCTGCCAGTTATATGCTGACTCAGCAACACTGTCCCAGCTCTCCTCCTAGCAGCACCACCATTGTATCGACACCAGCAAGCTATTTTGCTTTTTTAAAAAAAAAAACACAGTAAATCAACAGCAAAGAAGGATGCCTGGTTCCAGATACTGTTGTAGCAGGAATCACCTGCCAGTCCACAAGCTCTCCCACGTTTTTCTTAGGAGACGAGCGCATTTTTATCTTGTAAGCCCCACAGCTGTGGTGAAGATGTTTATTTGTACTGCAGTGGCACTACAAAGTTCAGCTATGTACTGGGATCCAATTATGTCAAGTACTTGCTGATTTAACGATGCATTATGGAGCGGGGGGAGAGTCGACGTCTGCAGAAAGCTGCTGTGCTCTTCGCAGAAGATCGTGTTCTTGGGGGATTCGTGCTGGGTTGAGTTGGGGAACGGAAAGGACTGCAATTCCTCCGGCAAGTCAGGCAGGTGCCTCCCTCCCACCTCCTCTGGGAAACGGCCTGGAAAGCCTCCTGGGTGCTGGCTCTCACTCAGCAAAGGGGGATGTATCCAGCAGCTAACAGTGTCTCTTCTTCAGCGGCTGGGAACGGAGGGCCGGCGGTTGGAAAGGTCCGTGAATATTTGACAAGAATTGACTCCTGAGGGGGTGTTTCAGGAAAGAACCTTTAAAAACAATTGAACAAAATATCAAACTTTCAATTGTTTTTAAACTTGCTTTTGTTTGCTTTTTTATAAGAAAGCCATCCTCTGTGCGCCTCTCCTGGCACGTTCTGCATTGCATGCCCTAGTAAACATCAACAGCTTCAGCTGTTAAAAAGCAGGCTGCAGGAACGCATTTTCAATGCAGAATATTGACAGCAACTCTCAGGAAGCTGAACTAGGGACAACAGCCACGGCTTCTGCTGCTGCTCCTGAGGGTTAATGACGAGGTACCTTGGGGCTCAGCGGCTGAATCTGCAGCACAGTTCGATTTTCGGCTGCCCAGAGAGGGCAATGCTCGGGTGTGCAGGATACGGCCTCCCGCCCTCCCCGCTGCGGGCACCCTGGTACGTACAGCCAAATGCTCGTCACCAAGCTTTTTGTGATCTTCACCTCCAGAAGATGCCAGTGATCTGCAAAAAGCAAAGGTGTTCCTTGGCGGTATTTCTGTTACGCACAGTTCAGGTTTTACCCAAGGAGTCTTTTCACCCAAGAGATAAAGCTATCATTAGGTCATGGTCAAATAAGGGCTGCAGCATTTGCTGCTCCCACCATCGCTGACATTTTTCATCGAGCCCCCTCTAATTGTTGCCAGCACAGGTATGAAAACTACACCAACAGAAATGATTTACAGTTAGCACAAGGGCAAAAGAAATGCCAGGATGTGCGGTATGTTTTGGTGCATCTTAGCAGGTATGCCGGGCAGGCGGAGCATTGCAGGCATCGGTGGCTTTGGTAGCCAGAAGCAGAAAACAGATAGCCAAAGATAGAAAACCAATTGAAACAAAACCTTATATTCTAAAACAGAACAGAAACCTGAGACAGGACAAGTTACAATAAAAACAACTCAGGGGAAAAGATGTCTTTGAAACAAAGTCCTGCATATTAAGATCTTAGAAAGCATTAAGAATATTCACCTTGCTTTCAGTAATTATTTGCAAGTTTAGAGCCGAGGTTTCTTACTGTGAGCTCATCTCTCCTTCAGTGCTTAATGAGATAATTCTAAGCTCTAAAAGCTGGCAGAAAATAAGTATTAACAACTTTTGTCCTCTTTGGTTCACAAATACTCACAGAGGCATAAAACTGGTTTTATAGCTGCTGCAGTATATTGTTACCCATTGCAAATGACTGTGCACTCAGGGTTAATTAATTTACAAATGGTGGCATCCCATAACTGGTGCTCTAAGCATGCAGCACTTAGCAGCTCGGGTTATTGTCCATGAAGATGGCATCTTTGTAAGTTCAGTCAAAATACAGTTGTGGGAAAAAAAAACTATTAGATTATTTTAACCTCTCTTGCGTAAGTTGCCATTTGCTGCCACCACACTTACGCAAAACTGTTTCATCGAATCAATATAATAGTTGTGTCAAGAATGAGTTGAATTTCCTGTAATGAAATTGCTGCTTTTCCAGTCTGTCTGAAACGTGTGGGGTGGAAACACACACGATCGTGGTGAAGTCCTCAGGAGGAGCTATGACAAGGAGCCCGCTCCTCATCCTATTGCAGCAAATGCAAACTTCTTTGCATAGCTAAGGGCTGAATACAAATAAAAGAACAAACAAGGGCAATTTTCCGATCTAGTCAGTCTGGAGTTATCCGGCCCTCTGTAACTGCGATAGCAAGCAACTCGCTGAATTCAAAATCCCTTTACGAGCTGCAGCGCAGCGATTTCTGGTCAGAGGTATCACCCGGACCTTGCCAGCACGGAGATAGCTTCCCAGCAGTGCTGCCGAACCTGTCTGAAACAAGACTCAGAGGAACCGGGTAGGATAGAAATCACTATGTGTTACATATACTACCGTATGCATAAAATTGTCTCTGAAGAAAAAATATTGTCATGTTAGCACCATTGGCTTGCCACCAGCTTTGAGCAGAGTCATGGCAAGGGTTCAGAAGCAGATGACCCCGACTGAAGCCCCTCTCTCCGCACGTCCATGTTCACCATCCGTGTAAGCTAAAGGCGGTGGTGCCTCGGCCACTCCTGCCAGAAAGCCGGAGGTGGGGGACCCAGGGGAGGCCGAGGCGGTTTCGTTGGTCAGGACACCTCGCCGGGGATGTCACGTGTCAGCAGGACTCAGCTCTCGGCCGGGGCAAGGTGAGGATGCAACCTCCAGCCCTGGGATGCTTTGCGGCACAGGGCACAGATAGGGACATCTGTGTCCCTCCATGTTGCTGCTTTGCCTGCCACCAGCTACTGACTTTGCTGTGAATCTATCACTATTCCTTGATACCACAACCGCTTCGTACCGTGTTGGAGCCGGCAGCACCAGGGCTCGCCTGCAGCCGGCCCCGGCCCCAGCCCCAGCCCCGTAGGGCAGGGGGTCTCAGCCGGGAACAGGGATGAGGGACGTGCCTCCACTGGCCCTGCTGTTCCCAGGGAAGCTGAACTGGAGAAGGAAACACAAGGAAAAGCTCCTCTGGGAGCAGCGTATATCAGCTCCTATGGTAAAAGACAGCCCAACTGATACAATGGATCTCTGCATCAGCCATGGAAAGCTTTGGATTTAGCCTTAATTCATCCCCTAACTGCTGCTAAAGTCCACCGCTATTTATGCAGTGGAAAGGGTAGCAGACAAGAAAAACAGTCACGGTCAGTAAAGACAACACACAAAGACAACTTCCTGGAGGTGGTTTTCCCCTTCACACACTCCTGCGAAGTTGACTCTTCTTCTGAAGCCCCAGGAAGCACATGTCTGAGCCTGCTTCGGGGAGACTTTCGGCTATTCTTAGCTAAGCGGAAGGAACAGCACTGTCACAACACGGAACGAGGAATAAAAGAGCTAAAAAGGGAACTGTGGCTGACTTCACTCGCATTTTGCCTAACAAGTTCATACTAATCTTACAAAAATATTTGTTTTCCTTCTCTGACGATCATTGTCTGACTTTCAAAAGAATCAAATCAATAATAAAAAGAATCAAATCAAACTAAACTCAATCAAATATCTGGAATCCAGGAAAGTGGTATGTCAGTGAAGACAGATGAAATCTATAGTTATTGGATTTTGCAGGCTTGACATCCTACTGCAAACAGAAGTTTGCAAATCTGGACATGCAAAGACGTTTCTGTGTGTTTTCCCCGGAGAAGCAGCATCACATAATGTGAGGACAGGGGACCACTGGGGCCAGGACACCCGCTTCTGCCCTGCCTCACCGGCACTGGCTCGAATGGGACCGCAGCTTTTTGTTTATACATCCCAGGCTGATGTTTGCCGGTGTTTGCGACAAAACACAGAGCAAAGACTTTCCTTGGTGTCCCGAGAGCTGTGTCCTGAACGCTCGGCAGTCCCTGCACAGCAGACCCGGCACCCCCTGGCCTGGCCTTGTACCAAAGCTGGAGATAAAACTCTGTGAAGCTTGGCTGGAGGCAGGATGTCACCCACCACAGCCAGATGTTTGCAGTCAGCTCAGGATCACGGATGTGCAGGAAGCCACAAGTAAACGCCTGTTGTTCCCGTGAGCGATAGCTGTTACATCCCACCAGCATCTCCAAGCAGAACTGCAAAAGGTACACGGGGTGCCAGTTTTCATTCATTTATTAGTGTTACAGCCCAGTCAATAGTTGCTATAGCTCAAGCCATCCTTCAACAGAAGATCATTAAACATGTCTATTGATTTCCTCAAGATTTTCAACAATATTTACATTTCTCGCTAACTAGGGGACGGATGTCTTTGGTTGCCAACACCTCCACACAGGGGATTTCAGAAGCATAGTGCGCTGTGCACATCTACCATTGTACTTCCAGGCTTCGCTGCAGGCTTTGAGCAGAGGAGAGCAGGAGCAGCGCTGGGGAAGAGGCAGTGCTCATCCGGGCAGCTCCTCGCCTCTGCCCTCTACCAGGGGCAAAGCCAGCGGGGGGGCAGGTTACCCCCTGCAGAAGGGCTTTGTGAGGCACGGGGGCCACCGTGCAGGCCCCCTCCTGCTGCAGGCTGCTCGAGGCCCTTTGTCTCGTAAAAGAAAAAATTGAAATTAAAATAATGCAATTAATACCTGAAGCACTCGAGCCTCACCGCCCTGAGCACCATTAGCAGAGATGTGCCAGAGGGCCCTGGTCTTACAACGGCCACAAGCATCAGCCCCACCAACACAGAACCACAGGCATCCCCCAGCCCTCCCTGGGACAGCCCCTGCCCAAGGCACGAGCCCCAGCTCCGCTGCAGGTCCTGTTCCCAAATTTCCCCACATTTTCATTTGTCCTCCCAGCTACACCGCTGGTGCATAAAGTTGCCAAAATGGCAGCCCCACCTAACCCGCATCAACCAAAGCCATCGGCTGGTTCTCAGAAAGGGACACTTAATTCTGCTGCCCATCAGACATAGAGCAGGCCCAGATGGTCCACCACATTGTTTGGAAGGGGTGGGTCAAGGAAATCTTTAAGGTCTACAAGGGGAATTTTGGGTCAGATTCTGCTTGGCTAAATGGATGAAGAGTAACAGTTGTTTAATTTCCAAAAGACAATATATTTGATATGTGCGAAGTCAAATACATCCTATACCCGTGAGCTGCATAGGTAATTTGTCTTTAATAAACACACCATCACAAATGAGTTGCCGCAATCCTGCGAACTGGTCTCAGCTGCGGCACACACGCGCCTGTTTGGGAAAGCGTGCAACGGGAGCACATGGATGGACGCAGTTCTTCTGGCAACAGCTTGCCGGGTATGCGGCACACACGTGGCGGAGCCGGCAGCAGTGCAGCTCGAGAGCGCCATGCATGCAGGTCGCAAATGCACCCATGCCGGCAAGTTCAATCACTAAACTCTCCTGCCGGCCTGCACGCCCCTGGTACCCACTGCTGGAGCACCATTCATAGGCGCAGGTGGGAGGAACTCTCTCTGGCAATCTGCATTGCTGAGACTCCCACCGGCAGCCCAGGCCTGCCCAAGCACATCACAGCCAGACTTGAAATGAGAAGATGCCTTTGCACCAAAACCTGCCTGGTCTGACGAGCTTTCACAGAGCTGTGTGCGAGCACCAGCAACAACCCCCTGGGCCAGACGCTGCTGCTGTTCCAGATATTGTCAAGATTTACCGGGTAGGCACAAGTGCAAGAAACCAAACCAAATGAAATCCCTGAAACACACCCTTTAGAAGGAGATTTCCAGAAAGATCCTAAAATCACAGAATCATTATGGTTGGAAGAGACCTCAAAGATCATCAAGTCCAACCGTATACCCGACACCACCATACCCGCTAAACCCACTAAACCGTGTCTTGAAGTGCCACATCTAAACGTTTTTTGAACACCTCCAGGGA
>NW_009613572.1:56348-80367 GCF_000690535.1 Cariama cristata
CTAACGACTCTAACAGTGAAGAAGTTCTTTCTAATGTCGAGCCTGAACCTCCCCTGGCGCAACTTGAGATCGTGTCCTCTTGTCCTATCGCTCGTTACTTGGGAGAAGAGACCAACCCCCACCTCCCTACCCCCTCCTTTCAGGTCGTTGCAGAGAGCGATGAGGTCTCCCCTCAGCCTCCTTTTCTCCAGACTAAACACCCCCAGCTCCCTCAGCCGCTCCTTATAAGACTTGCTCTCCAGGCCCTTCACCACCTTTGTTGCTCTTAATGCCCCGACATAATAAACCCAGAGCCCGCGACTCCGCTAACGCAAGGCCTTTCACACCGCCTTTCTGTGGGCTCACAGGCTGCCGGAACCTGCAGAGCCGTCAGGCTGTACAGCTCTGTAAGCCTAACAGCCTCTCCCACCCCAACTCCCACCGGCCGCTGACTCTATTCAGCTCTTCCCAGCCTCTCTTGGACGATCGTACCAGGCTGCCGCTGGATGCAGCACCCCAAACGCCTCACCTCAGCTGTCTCCCCGCTGCAGCCGTGCCAGCCCACACGCTGGCCTCTTCCAGATCCCGTGGGGTTTGCATCAAGGAAATTTTTTGACTTAGTGGCTTTTCTCTGCCTCCTTCCACAAAGCCCTCGCCATTTGTATCTCAGCTGTGAGGAAAACACAGTCTTCATTAAAGCACTTGAAAATGTCAGCTGTCTCATCCCCTTAAACCACAAAATCCTCTTGGTTTTGTTTTTATTTTCATATCTTGTTACCTCCACAGGCTCTTGCTGCTTTGTCATGGTTTAACCCCAGCCAGCAACTAAGCCCCACACGGCTACTCGCTCATTCCCCCGGTGGGAGAATTGGAAGAATAAAAGTGAGAAAACTCGTGGGCTGAGGTAAAGACAGTTTAATAGGGAAAGCAAAAGCCGCGCACGCAAGCAAAGCAAACCAAGGCATTCCTTCCCCACCGCCCACGGGCAGGCGGTGTTCAGCCATCTCCAGGTACGCAGGGCTCCATCACCCATAACGGTGACCTGGGAAGACAAACCCCATCACTCCCAGCGTCCCCTCTTTCCTTCTCCTTCCCCCAGCTGTATAGGCTGAGGATGACGCCATACAGTATGGGATATACCTTGGGTCACTGGGGTCAGCTGTCCCAGCTGTGTCCCCTCCTGACCCCTTGTGCCCCCCCAGTTTCCTCGCTGGTGGGGTGGGGGGAGAGACAGAAAAGGCCTTGGCTCTGGGTAAGCCCTGCTCAGCAATGTGCTTTAAACACCAATCCAAAGCATAGCCCCATACCAGCTACTGTGCAGAAAATTAACTCAGTCCCAGCCCAAACCAGCACATGCTTTCTGGGGAGAAGTTCCCCGCAGCAGCCCACTGCTCCTCCACCGCCGGCGGTCTGCTCCTGAGCGGAGGAGCACAGAAATTCAGTCCAACTATTAATAAACTCATAAAACTATCACCATGAGCAGCAGCCAAAAATAGTTGCTGCTTAAACAGAATTGGATAGACGAGATTAATTAATGCTTGCATATCCATTCTTAACTAATTTTCACCCTGATTTTGAAACAGAGGAATTAAAAAAGGTTATTTCACGTGCAAGATCCCAAACGCAGCAGAGCCGAGATGCCCTGCGGTTTGCTCTGCAGGACACGTGCAGCACTGTGTGGCTGCGGAGCCCATGGATGGGGCCAGGGCAGCTTTAGCCCCTTGATGAGATGAGTTTGCTCTGTTCATTTGAGCAGTGGAGCAATGCGCAAGGCCTGCTATCCTTCCTCCTCTGACAGCTCTCATCTCCTGTTAAGGTAACCAAAAGGGGTTTTATCCTTTACCCGATGAGGTCACATTGACCTACTGAACTCTTCACTGCCGATTTAGGTTGTTCACTTCCCAGATTTCCCATCTCTAGTTTCTACAGCAAAGTTAACCCCCTGGACAACGCCTGAGCATGATATGCACGTTGAAAGAAGAGACACGATGAGACACCGGAGAGCAAATCATGTCCGTGTCAGCACCAGGCTGATTCCCCGGGACATCCTTCCCAGGAGCTGAGGCAGTGCTGCCCGCCCTGCCTGTACTTCCCACTCTCCGCAGAGAAGGACCTTTATGTGTGCCAGCACGTGTGACCAAGCCGGTGTCTGGAGGCTCTTTGCCCTCTGATTTCTGACTCGGGAGCTCCTCATTGGAGCTCACATTCCCTCAGCAGGTTGCAGATAATCCGCTCCGAGGGCAGCGGCTGCAGGGGGATCATGATGCCAGGAGCATGCCGCAGTGGGCTTTGCCCCTGAACCTCATTGACAATCTTAGTCGTAGAAAGTATTTGTTAGTCTAACATGAGTAATTAACAGAAAAGTAATTAAGGGAAAAGTAATTCTCATGGATAACAACAGCAAAAAAGGCAAAATAATAAAGTATCAGTCTATGCATCAAACAGTCATTTAGACTCTACACTAGCAAAAAATGTTGCTGTGTCAGCTGAGATGACCGTGCTCTTTTCACAGAGCAGGTAAGCTGTAACCTTAATGTGTATTAGGTGGTAAAACCAGGGGCTGAATTCAGTTTGTGATAAAAAATGAACACTTGACCCTTGTGAAGGCCAGGTTTAGGCAGTACATTGTCCTCAACTAACACTGCAGAGTCCGTCTCAACCCAATGCCACGAGGCAGCGAGTGCCCCAGCAGGCACCCGGCTCCTGAACCCTGGGACTTCAGAGAGAAGCATTACCCAGGTTTGCCCAGCAAAGGCTTTTGGCTGGATACATCAGAACTCCAGCCCACTCTGCAAACATTGGTGTAAGAGCTTTTGATCTCACATCAGACCTTTGACCCCTCCATGGAGTCCGTAAGAGCAGTCAGGGAACGCTGGTGTGCCAGGATCCAGCCAGGGCAGCTCCCACTCACCCGAAACGGATCCCCCAGGGGCAGCACCCAGCCCCAGCTGGGTGCAACGACAAGGCTGAACATTTTGAAAACATTCAGAGAATGGATGGACAGGAAAAGAGGTTTAGTAACTCCCACCTAGCAAATTTTTCAGTGAAACAATGCAAAAAGCTTCTCATCAAAACAGAAATGCAATGAAGGACAGAGAGACGTAACACTGGAAACTTCCTAGGCTTAACTGCTCGGTGAGATGCGTTAGTGATGCACTCACCAAGAAACCCCACGTTCCCCAATCTACTTACCCCTTTCTTTAACGGAGGTACAAATTGTTTTCAGTAAAATGGGTTATAGGAATCTGCAGCCAAAAGTTGAAGTAAACCCAAACCAAATATCAGGGATAATAAAAAAAGCCTCCTTTAACATTTCCTACCTCTTCACATTTCGTACATCCCCTCTCTTGCTGGTGACAGCTCAGCTGATAACAGCCACTTCTAAATGAGGAAAAATAGGCCACACTTGAAAACGTGTTAGTTAATAGCAATTTAAACATGATTTTGCTCCTAGTGCAAATGCAATTTAATACTTTCAAAAATATGTTAACTGGTCACGAGTGACTCTGGGGAAGCGCTAACATTTTCAAACATAACCTATTTTCCCAGTCTAGACATGCCAGATATGTCCTGCCTTTAGTTCTTTATTGAGTTAATTCATGCTATTCAGACAACGTAATGATGTATTACAGCATTTGCGACAAGCTACAATATACGGTATCAGTGCAAGTTTTGGACCCTTTTAGACACGATTTATAGATATTAGCAAGGGCCTGCTAAGCGATTTACTCTCACCCAACCTGCTGCTACAGAGCTGGCCTCTGCAGTCCCAAAGATCTGTTTTTCAGGGAAAAGGCTGCTTTCCCCATCCCCGGGGTGTGGGGTGGCCCCCACAGCATCCCCCAATACGGAAGGAATAAAAACAAAAGTAATATTCTGGGTACACAAGACCCTTGAACTTCTTCATGCAGGAATGTGAGAGAGAAAGAGGAGAGGAAGATGTGCACACCATTATCAAACAGAGAGATGGTTTTGAGTATTCCAAATGGTTTTCCCCAAAGACTCCAATTAGAGAACAGAACTGCCATGAAACTGCACTCTGAGTTTGATAACGTCCCAACTCAAAGACATTTAATTATCAAGACGGGTAGGAAAAACTTATGCCAGGTTCTTTGCCTTTTGCTTTTTTGGGGACTTTTCTTTTTCACAGCCTGTACAGCACAGCCATCCATCCCATGCAGCTTCCCCCCGCTTAAGCCCCAGCCCTGCGTCACGCAGGCATTGCCCTGAAAGGGCATTTGTGCTATGCTCAGCACAGAAATTTCTCCCTCTTTCAGAGATATCAGAGATCCAGAAATAGCTTTGACCAACAAAGTAACTCTGTATAAGCTTGGAAAGCAGTGATGACCCTCACACGGCTCCGAGCCCCTCACCACCCATGGGCATCAGGCACCCTGGGGACTGCCAGCACCCATCAGCACCTCTTCAGCCCTGCATCCACCCCAGTTCCTGCATTTGGGAAGTTTCCATCCATTCTCCCACAGGCATGTGTGTCAGTGGGGTCCACAAAGACCAAACACAGCAAATGAGTTGGACACCTCCTAGGGAAGCTACAAAGCAAGGCCAGGACCACCTCGCAGTTCGGGGCTGTTACGCTCTGCCATTGCCACAAAAGCAACCCAAACACTCTGGAAAGCGTGAGCTACAGAGCCCAGCGCAATGCAGTTGTAAATGTGGAGACTCCCAGTTTCCTACCGCCCATCACTGCCCTTCTGGCTGGCAGCATACAAAATGACAGCCTCACTGCTGGTAGCTGAATCTGCACTCCAACGCCGAGCATTTTGAATCAACCAGGTCTTAAATCAGCATGTTCTGCTTCCAGGGGAAAAAAAAAGGTATCCAGGTCCGTAAGCCACCTGACAGATAATGAAGCGTTTGGTTCTGATTACTGCCATTATCTCACCGCAATTCCCTCAGAAGTTGGGCTCTCACAGCGACGCAAGAAGGCAACAACTGAAGATGGGTTCAAAGGCATTTCACAGGCGAGAGGGTCGGGCAGTAACGCAGCCGGCGGCATCCGAGCGGGCGCTGCCTCTGCCCAGCCCTGCTCCCGCACTCCCGCAGCTGCAGACCGGCACGAGGAGCCGGAGCCACCTCTCAGCCCTCCCCAAAGGTTGCAAGGCAGAAAGCCAGACTCCTCATGCACCCCTTCCTCCTATATCCATACAAGTTTCTATTTTCTTGGCAGTTGTAATAATTAGAAATTACATACTTGACTGGTCTTCCAGGCCTACATTAGAAAAGTGACCTGTGTTGTTAAGGAGAGGCAGCACAGAAAGGGGGCACGGAGCTAAATCACTGCCTGCAAATGGGACACGGCCAAAAGCACCATGTCTCTGCTTGCTTCGCCGCAGCCTCGTCACGCCTGAAGATTCTTGCCCAATACCCATCGATAAATTATTCTTAATGAGAAATTATTTAATAGACTGAACAGAATTTATGGGCGTGAAATGCTGAAGATAAAACAGGCCGGAGGCTGCACACTAGTAAATCTGAGCGCACAACCTGCCGACAGCTCCCCGACGGCTCTCCTGCAGCCCCGCAAATCCCAGCAGGCGGCTGCGGCTGCCTGCGCTTTGCAGGGCATCGCACCAACGGCCCTTGGCTCCAACGGCACCCTGCAGGTTTTGGACAAGCGTCTGAGCTCAGGAGGGATTGCAAGAATGCGCTCATAATTTGGGCACTACAGACAAAAGTATTGACTTGTGTGCTATAATTACACCTGCTTATATAATTCTTCTATATACAAATTAATTGCAAGTGAAGGGATCCAGCACTCGCCCCGTGTGCTGCAGGACAGGGCGTGGGCCCAGGCTTCGGTTAGGACAATATACATTTAGAGGAAAAAAAATTTCTGCCTTCATTTGCTTCAAAGACTTGTGAGAAAAACAGTAGATGTGTTACATGATTATTCCCTTTAGAGATCATTTTCCAAACAAAATGCCAAAAATAGAATAAAAAGGTGTTCCTTGTACAAAGGCAAGAAGGACAAACATGAGACAACCTGAAAGTTATGGTACGGAGAGACAAGGATATTTCCACGTTCCTAATGCAAGCGTTCTGTTCTTTTCTAGTATTTTTATTAAGGCAGGTCAAAGTTATAATGGAAAAATTTTTTTTAAGGAACAATTAAATCTTTCAATTTATTGCTGTTGCACAGGGCTTATCCCAAAGCTTGACCATATCTAGGGAGCTCAGTGACTTCCCAGGGCCTGTCCCCGGTGTGCCTCGAGACCCCAGAGCAGCACTCAGGGATGCTCTGGCTGCACCGTGCTCCCGCAGTGCCTCAGGCAGCCATGAAGTTAAACAAACACGAGAAATAATAAAATACAGACACTTCAGTTTTATTTGCTAAAAACCTAGTATCATATTTCATTGCAGTATAAGCAGGCAGATACATTCTGCCTAGACAAACTTATATTTAATTACAGATGGTGAAGATCATAAATGAACCAGGATCCAGCTCAAGTCCTTAACGTGACTCTGCCGCTTTGCAGCGCAGCAGGTTGGGACCTCATTTTCCTCTTTCTGTGATTACAAATAAATCCCCTTTTAAAAGACTGCCGGATCTGGTTTTGTTCTTATTTTTTAATCATCGTTTTAATCTCCCCCAGTACCTTGGAGTCCCTTTGGTGCAGAGCTGTGAGCCATGAATGGAGGAGGAGACCACAAAAACCGCGGCAGCAGCATAGCGCATGGTAACAGCAACTTCATGCACAAAGGAAAACCACAGCCCCACCTGCAATCTGGGTCCTTGTGTAAAGAGCAGATTTGCGTTATTGCATCTAGACATTTGTGTAAAGGACAGACCCCCTGGATACAAATAACGCTTCCTCCACTCTCCATTGAATTTCCACTTAGCAGCTACAACTACACCTCCACAACTCAGCCGTGCAAGCCCAGCTGCCAAGGGTGATGGGCAGAAAACCGCAGGGTTTGGCGTATGCTTTCCTGCACATACAGGACAGACACAAGGCTCCTGCGTGCCCCACACTGCCCATGCATTTGGTATCTGAGCCAAAGGCTAAACAGAGGCGAGCAGTGGGAAGGCAGATTTCTACCTGTATCTGCCGCACAGGAGCCTGGTACCAGGCCAGCATCACCATCCCTAAAGCTAAGCGAGAACAAGGCAAGGGGTGAAGGAGAAAAGAAAACAGCACCAGAGCCACAGAGTGTAAACAGAAACACTTCCCGTCCCCCTGCCAAAAAAGCCTTTTTAGAGCTAAGACAGGAATACTTCTGTCCGCTTTTTTTCCTGCCTGTTCTGTAATCAAGAGCACACGCAGCGAGTGATGACTTTCGGTAGGGAAGGTTATGAAAGGCACGATCGGATCCACCAATTCTTCCTGCTGGCTGCCCAGTAGGGAATCTTCTGAGGAGAGTCCAAGCAGGAGAGCGACCAGGGCCGATGCCAAGCTGTAAAACACTACCAGGGGCAGGAATAGAGAGACCTCGACCCGACGGGACAAAAAACTTGTCCCACTGCAGTCACTTGCAGTGGCACTCGGCCATGCACGGCTCTGCAACCCGCTGAGCCCGACTGCTGCAAGGCAAATGTTCAGGGTCTGCTCAAGGAAGGAAACCGTTTCCCAAATTCACCAGCGAAACACATAACAGGAGTTACATGTCAGCTGAGATTCCCAGCGCTGCCCGTGGTACAACGGTGAGCCTGTCCTCGGTATTCATTTGGCATTAATATTTCAGGACTACACAGATTTGGTAAAATATTTCCCGTGATGCTGTCAGATCCTCTCTACTTGGAATTTCTGAGAATAAAATCCTATTTGCTTATGAATTTGTGATGTGATGGAATTACAAAACAGGTCAGCTAGAAGGTTTGAAGATACTGCCTAACATCTCCTTTTAAAACATAACTCAGTGTATGAGCAAAAACACCTTACTGGTTCACGTTGCTTCCTAATGTGCTGAGAAGAGACAGAGAATACAACACAGCACTGCGCCTTGATGGAGTGGGGAGTCTAAGCACAGCGTCCCAGGAAAGCCGTCATCAGAAATTGTCATTCTCGCTGCTTGCACTTTTATTTCCCTTAGCGGTGAAGCACAGATAGATTATATTTATTTCTCATAAAAGAGTACTGCTGAACATTAAGAACACATGAAAGTCAGCAAACGCAACAGCTTACGCTATTCTAAGAGCTACATTTTCTAAGAGGTCAGAGCTAGATCCTAAATTTGTGCTAGGAATTACTTCAACTTGCAGTATTAAAAGTAAACAGAAATGACAGAATTTGCACATTCAAGTGAAACCAGACTGTGCCTGCAAACGTGCTCTGCATCCGTCAGCGTGATCTACTGGAAGGGAAAACAATACTTCCTGCACAGACGTGCTGTAGAAAAAAGACCAGGCACGGATAATTACTGCCAGTGAGACACAAGCCCACGTACTTTTATTTTTATGGACCTGTAGGGGAAATGAAAGCCTTTGTACAACTGGAAGAAATCTAAAATACAGGTGACACTTCTCTTTGGTCTAAAGCTACAATCAAACTGCTCTCCATTAGGATTAAAAGCTGCTGGTCAGTGTTTCCAGGGACTTTACCATGCAGGCAGCTCGGAGATGCTTTGCAGACTGAGCATCATCTCTGAAGGGGGATAATCAAACAATTTCTGGACTTATTATCTGCATCCTTTTCAACCCACTTTGCAAAAACCAGGTGTCAGAATTTAGTTATGACACAAGAACTATTACACTGACAGTAGATAGAGAATAGGGAGCAATTTTGATATCCAAAAAGCATCTGAATGAAGCACATTGTCTGAAAGCCATCTTCCCCAGCTGTCATGTGCAGATACCACACGTGGTTTATATCAACTACTGAAAACGCCGGAGAAATGGTATGTTTAACAGATTGCAGGCAAAATTAATGCTTTTCACTACGTCGATGGGCAACGCTATGAACATGAGTGGGGCTGAGGCTGACGGTGCGGGCGGGCACGGCAGCGGAGCTGGATGAGCCCTCCAACGAGCAGACCAGAAAGCACTGAACAAAGAGGGGAAGTGGAAGAAGCCATTCAGAGATCAGAGCCTGCATGTGAAAAACCAAGACAGGCAGCTCCAGAGCATTTTATTCTAAGGAAAGACACTGAAAGCTGGGAAAGCACCTTCTGATCAGGAACTGCATTTTATAGGCATCTTCTTTGTAGTCTCTCATTTCCAGACTGTTAACAACAAAACACTAGACGAAATTCAATGCAGGTCAGTATAAAATAACACATACGGAAGAAAGGTCCTGAAGAGGAGCTGAAGTTGAAGACCAGTGGTAGCACATACGGGAAGGACAGGACAAGGGATGGAAGGAGCAGCTCTGCAAAGGGGGAAACTACAAAGACGAAACCTGCACGAGGATGCCACATGCCCCAACTTAGATATTTATCACCAAGTTAGAGAGCATAAACAACATCTTTGGCTTCTTTTCTTACCAGCTCTTCAACTTGGCAAACACAAGGGCAGCTTTGCCAAGTGAGATGACAATATTCACCATTATTTGTCGAGGCTGCCTCTTTCTTCCCCGAGACAAACTGCATCCCCAGGCTGGGCTGGGATAACCACTACGCTCACCCTCTCCTGAGCCTGTAATGAGGTGTTTCAACAGAAGTCCAGGCCAATCTCCTCCGACCTCCTGAGCCTTACCGAGAGGGAAAAGCTTCATGTCATGTAACTCTAAGTTACAAATCAGCTACAGAATTGTGCCCCACAGCAGGGGCCAGATCTGCAGCACACTGAGAGGGGCATTCAGGAAGAAAAGCATTCAAATATTTAACACTTGCACATGGCATTCTGTAATTCAAAACATTTTTCTAATCATAAAATGGAGTATTTCATCAAAAAGTCAAGAGTTTCCTCCTTTTCCTCGCCACGAGATATCAACAATTTTTCGATAGAAAAATCAGCTTGCTACAAAGATGGTAAAAAGGCATCTTTTTTTCTTTTTTATAAACAATCAGCAGCCCTGTGCCTGCACAACAGCCCTTTCGCTGCCACACCGAGAGAAAACATTGAGAGACTGTCAGAGGAAAAAGGAATTTTATTTGAGCTAGGAAAAAAAAAAACAAACAGAGATCAAAGACAGAAATTGGACAGTAATGGCCAGAGCTCCAGCTCTCCCCAAAATCAACTGAAGCCTCACACAAAAGTGGATACATGAGCAAAATCATTGTCCAACAATTCACAACCTGGTAGCAAACCCTATTCTTCACCAAGGGAGGAAGATCTTTCCAATTCACCCTCCTTTCACTTAATAAATGGTCTCATGTATGACACGTAGGAAAGACTTAGGAAAGACCTGTGTGGGGCAGCAGGCGTAGAGCGGGCAGGGCTGCAAAACAGGGGTGTGACGTGAAGCGAGACCGGGTGAGAGCTGCCAGACTGATGCATGAAGCGTTTATCCCACAAGGATTCAGTTTTCTGGGACAAAATCAGCATTTAATTGCTTTTAGCACAGAGTAATTACACCTGAGAAGTTTTATTTCCTCTTTTCTTTCTCCCTTCTCAAGGCTGGTATTAGCCCACTGCAGTTTATTCACAGGACTGTGAAACAAACACAGGCAGGATTTGTAAGGAGGTTTTTAGGAGAGATGAGCTTACCAACCCAGCGGTGGGTCAGACCGGTACCTGCTGCAGAGATGTGCCCAAAGTCACCGTCCATGGATGCTCTTTCCTCCTCTGTATTTTTCCAGGACTCAAAGTCTGTTTTTAAAGGGAGTAAGTTTATTCTAAATCCCCGATTGCCTTTATATGAAGATCTTTAAAACGTTTCTCAGCAAGCCCAGGCAAAATGAGGACTATTACCATGCCATAGGGCTCCGTGATGAGCTGAGGGGTTCTTCTGCCGTGGATTCTGGTCCCACTTTTCACACTCAGATAAGTCTTTGAGGCACCAAAATGCTGGGACTGGTAATTAAATGCCACATGATGAAACAGCAGCTGGCTGAAGATGGGTCTGAAGGCGACCGACAGCTGTGGGATGATGGATGAAGAGGTAGTGGCTCTTTTTTCCAGCTTGCAGAGGCTAATCCTATATGAAATGGCACTTAATTTAGTACTTTTCTTCAGCATTTCCTAGGCACTTGCCCTCCGCAGGTGGACATGTGAGGAATGACAACTGTCCAAACAACCTCCACTCAGAATATTTTGGGGAAGGTGGACCACACCAAGGGGCACGTGGCCCCGGCCACGTCCCACTGCATGTGGGCTTGGAGCAGTGGCGGCCATTCACCCTTTGGCATCATATCCAGAGCATGGTGTGTAATATTTCATATACTGGCAGAGTTGCCTCATCGCTTCAGATTAACAAAGTCGTCAGATCCATTTAGAAAATAATCGAGAACGTCTACTTTTAATTAGACATTGGTTTGCTACTGTTGAGCTAAACAAGATTACTTCTTTCTAGAGTTATTTTTATTGAACTGAAACTCCAATTTCAGTGTCCCCATGTTACAGTATTGTAAACCAATATCCCTGCAGCTGATGCCCCACTGCAACCAATACCCCACCAGTCAACTAAGAACTAGTATGAGCTGCATTTTATTATAGCACTGAGCACTCTTCAAGTGGAGCAGGCTTGTGTTTCGTGCCAAATGAGCCATCCCCTGCCCATCGTACCCTGTGCATGAGTAGAGGGAGACCCAGCACCCTGAGGGGCTCTCCCAGCTCTGGGACACAACCTCCTGGCAGAACGTGATGAAGAGAGGCTGTTGGCATCTCCACCTCCCCTGCCAAGGCAGCGGGCAATGCCAGGCCAGCCCACCAGCACACGTTTGCTATCTGAAAACATACCAAGCACCCAATTCAAATGTGTATATTTGATTCTGTAAATACTTAAAACCGTCCAGTTTGTTACTGGGTACATTTTCTAAGTTAGTCACCTAGAGAAAATACAGGTACAAATACGGAAAATATAATGGACTACATTGCACTTGCATGCAGCAGTACGGAGCACTGTGTTGAGCAGCCTCGTGCCATTACCAGGTTATATTTAAAAGCTTCTGGAAGAAGAGTTTTGCTTAAAGCTGTCTATTACCTTCTCTTCTCTGGCTTGTGAGGTATGGGGGAGAGGAACCAAAACATCCTCAGCATTCTGAAAACACTCAACTGAATTGACACGAAAGAGAAGAGCCAGTGGGGCAATGCATCCTCCGAGATGGAAGCAGGGAAGCAGCTGTGGAGGCTGCACTTGGAGCGTGAGGAGCCGAGCGTGCAGCGAGTACAAGGAGGGCTGTCTTACCGGGAACACCAGCCTGCTCCTGAAGCCCATGGTTTTCCATGCCCAGCCGAGCAGCACTACATTGCATGATGCTGTTGAAAGCTTTTATAAGTTGTGTGCTTCAAAGATAGATTATAGAGAAATAACACTCTTCTACAGTGGGATGTGCTGCAGACTCTACAGGGAGCAGCCACAGCTCCCCAGTGTCATCCCTTGGGCTTCTTCAATGTCACCAGAGAAGTAGCTGGTTTGGGTTTGTTTGCAGCTGCAAAAGAAACCTCTCTCATTTACCACAGGGGCAAACAAAAAGAAATCGAATACAATAAACACCCAAATTGCCAGGTGTGATGTCACACCTGATGAAGACATGTGGTAACGGCTTTCTGTATTATTTTAAGCAGGACTGAAATCTGTGCCACGCTACCCAAGATGGCACAGGTTCGCTTTGCGGAGCTGGGGCTCCCGGGTGTATTGGCTGCTTAACAAAGACAGCACAGCCAGCCTAAAAAAATCCTTCTCACCAGCGGAGGTTTCCTAATTCATATCAGTGACTGCCAAAGTTCCCACCAATAAAGAAAATACATCAGGAAGAGGTGATTTTGCTGCAATTTGCCCTGGAGCGAAGACTGGGCAGAGCCAAGCCGAGTGCAGCCGCATCCCCATATTCCGTTCAGCATCACTTCCCATGTTTGTGCGGATAACCAGGCTGATACGACGCTGGTAGGACCGGTTCGTGTCCACTCGCAGCGTACCTGGGTGAGGGTTGAAAGGCATGTTCCCCGGACAGCACCGGCACCGCTCACCGGCAGGGTTTGCTCACTCGCCGACAGATTCAATCGCTTCAATCGCAAACTAAATTTCCAGGTTCATTTCCCTCTTGTTTCTTGAAGGAGAAAGGATGTCCTCTCATGCGAGAGGGGATAACTTCAGCATCGTGGTTATGTTATTATCTACTCAAACTCTGGAGTGCTACAGAGGAAGAACTTTTTGAGCTGTTCGTGCTAAAGTAGTATTCATTAATTTATAACACTACCATCTAGTGCGCTGAGGAAGCAGGGTGATGTCTGCCTGATCAATTGAAATAATTGAATTGCTCCTCTCTGCAGAAGGTTGAGCAAAAGGCATTGCATCTGTGCCAGTCCAGCCCTCTGCAAAAAGCTCACACACCCACGGATCTCATCGCAGGCGATCCTCCTGTCCCCGCTGCCCAAATTCAACCAAACCCTCCAAGCCCCGGAGGCTGTGCTCCTGCTGCACTTCCCGACGAGGCCTCAGCTCCCTACAAAGGGTTTCCAAAGCGTTTTAGTCTTCCCGTCACCGAACTGGTTTTGCTAAGGGGACATTCATACTCTCTGCCTGCAAGCCCCACCTGCAGCTGCACCAAGAGGAGTCAAAAGGCTCTGAACCCCCTGGTAAAGGAAAGCCAGGGGAGGGGGGGCGGGGGAGTATTTAGGGTAACATTTTGGCAGAGCCATTTATTCAGGGGTTGTTCAGAAAATTCCAGTCTATATCATATTTTAGGTTAAAAATATCAACTATAAAGACTTGCCTAGGAACCCAATATTCCTTTTTGGTATTTCTTTGCTTCAGACAGTCTTATTTATCTCCTTTTCCCCCATGACAGCACTGAAGGGTAAACATTACCCTTAAGCAACAAGCTACTATAGATAGAGGAAACTATATTAGTTTTCTTCTTGAGGTCTCTGGAGAAAGGAGGAGGAAGAGGGAGGTGATGGGCAGGTGCACAGCCCGTCTTTGATGGCCAGCAGGGAAAAAATGCCACTGCCCAGGGCACGGCCGTCGCTGGAGGCACAGCGATATGGCCCTGTGCAGAAAGTGGAGCAGGGGCCGGTAATGCCTGGTGAGTAAAAGCTGCCATATCACCTTCCCTTAGCCTGACTGCAAGAGCATTTGGTTTTTTACCTGTAACCCAACAGACTGTAGAGCAAGTGGAAACTCAGAACACAGTTTATTAGAAGTATGGTGCTAAATAATATTACTCAAGGGAATATTTTCGGAGTGTCTGCAAGCTGAGGCCCTTAGAGAAATTAAAAACTCAGGTCCCTCAGCAAAGGGACGTCACGTAAAGTCCAGCTGTGCCAGGTCTCCGCTGCCAGGCGGCAGCTCCCGCTGGCTCATGGGGAAGGGGATGTGCAGCTTTGGCATCCCCGTGCCCCAGTGCAGGGTGCTCGCTGCCACCCAGTCAGGCTCATTTCCAGAATCAAAATCACCTCTGCTTGAATAAGACATCTCCTTGGTGGGGAGTGACTATCCACAGCGGGACAAATCCACCAAAAGGACTTCCAACAAACTCAGCCCTACATGGAAAGTGCTACCAGTGTCTCTGCGTGAGGTTGGAGGGGGCTCAGACTGAGCCTCAGCACAGCAAACCACGAACCAGACTTGCAGCGCCTGCATCCTGGAGCCCGGAGGGAGCCCGACAGCTCCAGCGCTGCCTGCCCCGGGGGAATCGCACCACGCGGGAAACCGTGCAGGCAGGGAGGTGCCAGCGGCCATCAGTAAATATTGGGACTGCAATCAACAGAAATTGTCCAACACTGGCAAGGGCAGCAATCCCTGCCTTCATTTTTCTGTCCAACATAACACCAAGCTTGTGCTTGGTTTTACAGCCATCTCAATAAACAAACAGGACTAGCCACCTGGATGCACAAAAACCCAAACGCTGTAGACACAGCTTTAAATCGTGAATGTGTCTGGGATGTCCACTTATTTTAAAAGAAACCACCGAAGTACAGATTTCATTTTATTTTTTCAGGCCACCCTAGTGTCGCAAAGCAGCTGCGCACAGCTCGCCGCTCCCCTGCTCCGGGGAAGGGTGCCCTGAGATCCCTCAAATTGCCATGTTCCTCCTCGCGGGGGCTGCAGGGAGGGAGGAACCCCGGCTGGGAGTGGGGGGACCTCTCACCTCTGGGGGCTGCAGGTGGATTATATAGGAGGAGTAAGTACACCAAAATACGGTTAGCGTGCAATAACCGCACCTACCCCACCCACAGTGCCCCAAATGCTGTGGGAATATTTCAACAGATCACTCATGGCAAGGAAAAGAGAGAGCACAAGATGCTCCAGAGTAACTCTTTCCAATGGGTCATCTGCTCTGGGGCACATGCAATTAATTTTTAAAGGATTCTCTCCAAAATTTTACCAAGCTGTTTTATATGCTCTTTCGTTTCCCATAATATAGGACTATTTCTGGCCACCAGCACTGTGAGGCAGCCAAGAGTGCTAATCCAAATCACCACCATACCTTCCAAATGCAAAACCATCACAAACATTTTCTGTTTATTTACACAGAATTATTCACTCCTTTGATTTTGCAATTCAAAGCTTGGTAAAGCTCTTCCCACCTTCCACACGATGGCTGCAGCATCCAGATTTCAGCTAGGGCGAAGCGGGGAGCACCTCAGCTGGGAGGGCATCAGGGTAAAGCACTACTGCAGTGGGCACAAATGGTGAGTTGCAGCTAAAATATTTAAGTTAGGACAGAGAATGATGCATTTTCCTTTTTTTCTAGGAAAGTGGCAATTTTCCCTATCTCCTATGACACCCATGGAGTCAATCTTCACAGCTCCTTGACAGCCTCAAGCAGATGCTGCTCTAAATGAACTCGGGTCTCCCTGGGTTTCGTCCGCAGGCTGCCCTGCTCCTGGTCGTACACGGGCTCCCGCGGGGGCCGAGCAGCCCCAAAGTGCTACCACCCTCTGCAGCCGCAGGATCTTACACCACTTGGTAACCACATGCAATCGAGCAGAGACCGCAGACCTACTCCACAGGGCAGATACTCGTGGGGTTTGGTGTGACACACGTTTGCTCCTCGGTGAGGGTGCTTTGCGCAGGCGCAGCAGTAATTCGGTGCCAGTGTTACCCCAGCGCTTGGAGCATGTCCCTGCCGAGCCCCACTCCCGGGTCTCCCACATGCACAAAAAAGAAATGCCACAAGCATGAGGCCAAACAGGCACCCAGTGTAAACAGGAGGAGTTTGTCTCTTCTTGCCCTCTGGCAGCACATCTAAATTTGGTTCGTTGACATTTCTGCTGCACGCCTCTGACGCAGCGAGCGTGCTCCTTCGCCGTAGAGGATACAGATACTTCTTCCAGCCCAGGACCGGGAGAGTTTCCAGGTGTCACCAGCGCACACAGCCCCAGGGACACTGCCACCCACTCTCTGTGCAACATATAACACACGGTGCATTGAGGTGCAGCAAAGGAAAAGTGGCCTTGCAGCTTAAAGCAAAGTTTGTAAGGCACCACACTTCCTCCTGGGAAGACACTGTCTGCTCCCTAATGCATTACCAACAAAGCTTTCCAATACTCCCCACTATATGCAAAGGCATGGTGTAGACAGAAACGTTAAAAACATGGAAGACAGGAGGGACATAAAAACATCAATCCCAGATCTAAGGAGAGAAAGGCCAGGACCTGGGATACTTGGAGTAGGCTCAAACATCAGCAAGATGGGCACAAATCTGGGGCCTTCGGGACAAAACTATTTCATAGGAAAGCTGGTCTGCAGGACGCGTGGTGTAATGCCCAGCAGGTCTCAGACCCCACCGCTCCTGGCTTCAATCTGGGTTCAAGCCTCTGATCTCACTGGTGGCCCAGATCGGATCACAAGTATCTTCCCCAGCATTTCTAGTGCAAGGGTATCATCCTCCCACAAGCCGTCAATTATCACTTCAGCCTCTTAAAGTCTGGAGGGCAGATCCTGAAACTAAAAGGGTATTCTGCAATGCCTGCCAGCATGGGTGGGATGCCACGCAGTGCACGGGCAGGGGGATGCCATGCACCTCGGCTGAACCAAATGTTTTTAAATCTTCAATTCTTGCCAAAAGTGATCAGCAGAGCAAGGCAGAAAGGGGGTCATGTTTTTCTTTCATAACTGGCTTTGAAATCAAAGCTGGCACAGGGCCGTAAGTTGTGCTAATTTTTGGCCATAGTCCTTGGTACCCCATCACATTTGCTCTCGCTCTATAACTTGCATTTGTGCCGGCATGCAGGCAAAGGCTTTGCCCAAAAAGCATTAATCATCTCTGACATGGAGAGATCTCCCCAGACCCACACCCAACACGGCTCCGTGTTGCAGGACAAAGCATCATGCAGACAGAGGATGGGGCAGAAGCAGAAGACAACGTGCTGGGAATGACAGAGGAGAATTCATAACAATGGGTTAACCAGGAAACAGCACAGGATTTCACATGAATGTACTCATTAATGGCTTTTTTTTAAAAAAAAAAAAAAAAAAAAAAAGAGGAAATTGCAGATTTTATATAAAACGTCATAGGTTTGTCACTCTGTGGCAACTTGTCCTCCCCCAGACATCCAGGAGTATTGTCACTCTCCCTCCCGGGACACAGGCAGCAGAGCTGGAGTGGCCCCGAGCAGGTGGGGAGTGGGACGAGGGCCGAGGACACGGTGCATCCGAGGAGGCTGGAACCAGCAGTGCATCGAGGGACAATGCCCAGGGCCTGCAAAGCCTCCCACCGCCCGCACTGGCCTCGTTTGGCATCAGTCATTACAGAAATAGCAAAGGAGGCTGTGCAAAACTGGGGGGGGCGGGGGTAAAGGGAGCAAAATAAGAATTTTCCTTAAACACCCTGTACACATGATATTTCTGGAGCCGAGCAATCCAAAAGCTTTTCCTCTGAGCAGCCCAAAGCCCCTCCAGCACGCGTGGGGCAGCCAAGGCAGGGACACCTGCAAGCCGAGGGGAGGCTGTAGGTCTTTCCTCCTTTATTATTTTCTCCTGATTAAAATGAGAAGTCTCCCCTACAGGCAACGCATTGCAGCACATGCTAGTTAAGATTAAAAATTTTAAGGAGGTCTTCAGGAGCAAATCTGGGCAATTACCTGCTAGAAAATGGGTCTCTGGTATCCTCTTGGACACGCACACGTAACTGCTTCCCAGGGATCTGGATCACTTCTGTTCACAAGGAAAAATCTGCCACTTTTAGCTCCACAGAGACAAATATGGGTTTAAGTTTTGACCTTGCTCACTGCTGAAAAAACTCTCTGGGGGCTGCATTACACTGACTGAGGCTGCTATTCCTGATTGACACTGCTATGTGACTGGGAATAGATTCGGGACCTGTATCTGCAAAATGAACTCCGTGCCGGGGCTCTCCTGCACTCACAACAAAATTGTCACTTACGCTGGCTTCTACCACATATCTGGCTGGTGAAGAGGTGTAAGTGTGAATAAGATAGCTTGATTTTTCATGGCCAGGTTAAAATGCAGAAAGCGAGCTGCTAGAAAACCACGCTTTGCCTTGCGAAGCAGTCAGATTGGATGTGGAAACCACCAGCTGAATAATTACAGGACTCTGAGGTGTTGCCTTTACCACCACTTCTTTGCTACAGCTTCAGTCAGGCTGTGGTTTGAATTACATGGTATTTACAGATCTGAACTGGATTTTTTACATTTGCTACTCAGAGGCAGGGGCTCCATCTGCTCTGTGTGCCCCCCGACCCGCACAGCGGCAGCCCCAGGGGTCCAGGACCCTGCAGGGATCACCCTTCTCCTTCATCCCTCCCGCAGCATGGAGGGTGCTGGCTTGCTGGAGCCGCTGCTGTGCATGGGGCAGTTGGGAGAGTTCAAGCACCTTCAGATCTGGATCTGCTGCTGGTTTGGCACCTGCTGTAGCTCAGGCTTTGAGCTGTGCGGACATGCTAGCAGATCTACGGGTCCAGCACATCTCCCTAGTGCCCTCCTTATTGATTTACAAGCACGCAACAGACCATGCAATCCAATCATCCTTCACAGCAGCCGGCTCCACCATCGCTCATTCCAAGGTCCTTTCAAAGTGCAACCCAGATACACCTTTTGTCATTGATAGCTTCCAAAAAATGACACCTTCTCGTCCCCTGGGCCAGGCTTCTCCCCAGCACCCCGTACCCACCCTCTGCCCTGCAAACCCTCCCGTGCATGCTGAAGATGAGGTTCACAGCTCTGCCACAGACAGACCACCCAAGGGACCAAGGCCCTACTGCCACGCAATGCATTATGATCAATGTACCAAAATACAGGCATTTAAAAGCAAAATTTTTAAATTCTCTACAGGGGAGTTTCCAAAGCGAAGCAGCTTGCTTTCAAATTTCTTTTGCATGGTAGATTTTGCAAAGATTTTTGCCGTGTTCAAAACAAAATGATGTCTCAGATATCAGATCAATTTCCTTTTGGGAAGTGCTAGAAAAAACATGAGATGCTCCAACCACAGCCCCTGGCCAAAGGAGGCGAGCTCTCCTCTGGCTGGGATGCCTACAGGGAAGTTGCCAAGACAGCAGACACGGACCCTTCAGCGCTGGGGCTGCAGAAAAGAAAACACTTGTTCCCTGAGCAACCCCTCCATGCCCTACCTCAAGAAGCAGATTCAGGGCACCCTGCGGTATTGCAAAGTGTGTGCCCACAGCAGGGCCATACGTGGGGTGTAATTGTTTCTTTGTGCCACTTCTCCACTCCAAAACCGGTACAGCACCACACTGGGGAACGCTACATCCAGTTTTCTTAAAGACAACCTGCATAAACCATCTCGAGCCGACCCTGGGGCCGAGGCATCAGCACAGTGCAGCCCTTTACATCCCAGCCCAATAGCTGGAAAATGGGAAGAATCCACCAACTGTTTGCTGCCAGCAAAACCTGCACATTGGCCCCGGCGCAGCAGGGGGTTACAGGCTGCAAACACCCAGGTGTTGGAGCGAGGCTCGAGGGCTGCAAGGGGTCCTCATGAAACACAACACTAGGCTGGCACTCATTATCATACCCCATGCTTAAATCATCAGCTTGTCTCATTTGGCTTCCAGTGCAAAATTGTTATTTTAATAGGAACGGAAAGTACTGAGCATATTTCATACATAAATCGCAGCCCATTTTGCACCAAAAGCAGCACCAAAGCAGGAGGATAAGTATGGGTCCGGGGGAGCCAAGGAAAGGCAGGTACAGCTCCTTCTGCCCAGACAGCACCCAGCACCATCTTACAGCAGATGATAAAAATTTCTAACTACAATATTTTATAATTGTCTTTAAAAGGTTAAAAATACTAGAACACAAAATTTGGACTTTTCATGAATAAACTGTACTTTTCTCCCCTGGCTCCTCAGTCCGTCTCCATAGCTACCGAGAGACTTGCTGAGTTGCCTCTGCCAGCTAATTGATTTTCAGAAAGACACAATTAATAAAGAAAAACAGAGTCTCCCTCTTTGGCAGGGCAGTTCCTCGCAGTAGCCTTTTCCTTTTCCTCTGGAAGGCCCTGGTCTCCAGAGGCAGATCTGAGATACGGCATAAATCCCCCCATACACACGCACTGAAGTGCACCGCAGCCTGAAGTGACAAAATGGATGTGCATCCTCAACTCAGGGTGCCCACTTCATTTTATAAGGGAATTATGGCTCAAATAAAAAAAAGACTGGATCCGTGCCATGCACTCTTCCCATTAATCTGACACATTCGCCTTTCCACGGATTAAATTGCATTCCTGGAAAGCAGATACCTGGGTGTCAAAGCACCTCTGAGAGTGCCAGGAGAGAGAAAATGACTGCTCTCTGGTTCCTGGCTGGAGCTCGGAGCCAGGCGGTGAGGTACAGAGGGGGAGCTACACCTTCGCCCCGCCATCCCTTTTTCACCATGGACTCTTTGGTAGCACCTCCCACGCGCAGCAGCCCTGCTGCTGGAGCCCTGCTGCACCTCTTCTGCGGTGGGTGGAAGAGCCATTTTCTCCATCTGATGGTTATTTGTGCCTGCACACGTGCGGGAGTGTGCAACCCCACCAGGCCCTGCTGTGCCCTGCTGACATGGGGAGGGGGCCATGGGGGCACCTGTGCACAGCATCTCTGTGGCTGCCCATTCCAGCCACCGCTGCTACACATAAGGAGGAAATATTTCAAACTTCCAGTATTTTGTAGATCTTTCCCTTGATCCTGCACTCAGATGCTGGAAACCACGTCCCCCAATTTTTATGTGGCAGCTTTTTTGTTACTCCAGGTTATGACATTTGAGACAAAATTTTAATCTGCATTTAAGCATCCAATCCCCATACATCTTACATGGAAATGCAAAGAAAAATTTTGATGAAGAATCCATTGATGCCTGAGCACTTCATGCAAAATTTAAAGCACTCATGAAAAGTTCCAAGAAGAATTAATTTATGTCAGTGTAATTGCACGGGCTATTGCTTCATCTTTGCACAGAGCTCCCAGCTGTAACTGTGTCTGTCTTGTGCCAAGCACTGCAAACATGCATTGCGGAAAGTTTAAAAGAGAAAGAATCGAGCTGTTCTGTACCCAAAGCGTCCCGGGCATAGCTTGAGGTTTTTCTCATCATGCCCCTCTGGGTTCAGTGCAGGCAGATTCAAACTCTTCTGTGCCAGTGAGCAGTCAGCAGCAGAAGCGGCCCCAGAGTAAGAGCAACGACAGGCGAGAGTTCACCCATAGCGAAGGGGCACTGCGGAGGGCACGGCTTCCGCACGCCGTTTCGTCCCTGTGGGAACACTCGTGGGAGAATTCCAACAGCTTCCACCTGCCTTGGTTTGCTTTTCCTGATGCTCTCTAGGTGTTTCAGTGGTTTGGAGCTGTGATCCCTGCCCATGCCCTGCAAGACGACGGGCAGCCAGCCGTGCCGCAGCCCTTCCCCACGGCCAGCAGCGGGGATCCTTCGAGGTGCTGGGTGGGAGCAGCAAAGCACAAGTGCGCAGCCAGACACAGGCAAGGAAGGGATGCGAAAAACCCATTTCCATAAAGCAAATCGGAAGCAATCTTAAGAGCAGGTAATTATTATCCCTCAGCACTTTCAAGGGCATATTTTCAAAACACTGTGCAAGGAAAATTTTTTTTCTTTTCCTTTTATTCCTCCAAGCCCTGAGCAAACCCCAGCCTCACGCCCTTGGGCTCAGCTCTTGGTTTGTTGAAGCCTGCCTGCACCAAGCCTGGGGCCCGGGCTGAGCACCAGCCAGAGGAGCACTGCAACGCACAAAGTCCGCCGGAGATGTCAGGGGGAGCAGACGGCCCCAGCAGCATGCGTGGGCTCCCTGCTGTGGGTGGGGGATCCTGCGACATCCCCCCGGCTCACCTGGGGACCAGTTCAGGAGGGTTTTCAGTATCTGACCAGGGTGGTGGACGCTGTTCTGCATCATCAGTTGTGACCCAAATCAGAGTTGGAGAACGACTGACTTTTTGGCTCATTCTCCAGAACTGACCATATTTACCATTCCCTTTCTAACCACATTTTCCTAAACATGAAAGGGGCAGACACAAGGGCTTGTCCCTCTTCTGAGGGCACTGGGAGTTATCAAGAAGGCATTGAAAGCCCTTTGCGGACAGAAAGCATGGTAAGGAAGCAAGCATCTTGCATGCATGCACCCATGTGCCTGCTAAACAAACAGCAAATTTCCCGTCTCATACATTACACCCTGGTGTAATACTGCTTCATTTTATTTTAGTGACAAATTCTTTTCTTAATTTATAACAGGAGTACTACAGAGAAAACAGCCCATATTGAGGTGAGCAGTGCCACCACCAAAGGCACCAAGAGTGCATGTGTGTGTACGCACACAAGGTGAAAGCCCATGTGTACATGACTCTTAATACAATACTGTTTCTTAAAGCAAGTGAAAATATAAAGTTACCTTTGGTTTCCTTTCCAGATTGCTTTAGTGTTACTGGGTAATACAAATTCAGATCAATCAGAATAAAAGATGAAGGAGCTCTGCCTTGCTGTATTGTGCCTCGGCCGAGAAGAAAGCAGCTAGCTGGGGAAACAGATAGAAACGTAGCATTATTTATGACACATCCTCAGCGCTATTTCAGTGATTAAATAATTAGAGAGAGAGATTAAAAATTACTCTAAATGAGCTGAATTTTTAAACACTCCCTCCTCCCCTACCTAGGCTGGCTGCAAGGATTTTTAAATCATGCATTTTTTAAAACAGCTAGCAAAATGAAGTATGACAGCATGATAAATATATACATTTGCAGTACTATTAGAAACAAAACACACTTGCTATGTTTCTGGGTGAATAGGAGTGGTTGTATCTGCTGCTTGAAACAAGCTGGTACCTCAACACGACTGGAAAGTAGATTGTGTAACAGTACAGCAGAGGCAGAATTTAATTCCTGGTCAGCAGCCGCTGTAGGATGGGCTGCAGCCCAGCAGAGCAGGGTCCCACCAGGGCTTTTGGTGGGACAGGGATGGCTCCCAGCCTGTCTGCTGGGCGAGCAGTGACTGGGTCCCTTTCCTGGGCAGGTCTGGATGTCCCCAGACGGGTGCATCGCTTGGGTGGCAAGCGGTGTTCTGCTTTGCTCCTGAATGCAAAAACATCCAGGCCTGCAGAAGTAGAAGGGAAATAAAAGGATGCTCTTGATGAGCCCAGCCATGGTCAAACTCCCACCGAGTTCCCACCTCTTCTGCACATGGGAAGATGGAGACGGAGGCACTGGAAAAAGACACGGTCTGCTGGAAGTAACTTGAGCAGCAAGGTGCTGCCTGGTGCCTGCTGAGCCGCTGCACATCACTCGCTCCGCAGCACAGCCCCACCAGGACCTCCATTAAAATTCAGCTGCCAGAAAGCGCCCGGGGCGGCGTGAGAAGCTGCTGCCTTCCAGAGCTCCTCCAGCAGCCTCATCCCCTGTGCGGGCACCGTCACCCTCCGAGGAAATGTGCTTCAGCAGATAATTGCAAAGGGGTCAGCTATTAAAAGATTAGCACAGCGATACCCTTAAAAAGGGGAAAAAATATCCCTTGTGCAAACCATACCCTATCCACGAAAGAAAAAGGAAAAATCCATCTCATGAGGAGTTACTGTGTTCTTCCTG
>NW_009613572.1:80398-108820 GCF_000690535.1 Cariama cristata
TTTCCCTTCCTATTTTAGCATCGTATTTCATGCTTTTATGTGGATATCCATTAATTAAACAGGTAAATCACAGTGGGCTTGCCTTGATACAGCCTGTATTATTTACAAACAAATTATTTCCTCTGACTTAGAGGAGGCTTAGAGATAAATCGCTTTAAAAGGCTAACATAAGGTAGTAAAGGGAAATTGTGGGGGATGAAAATGAGGAAGCAGGTGTAAAAACAGAGATGTCAGCTGGGCTGAAGCTAGAGGAAGGTGAGAGTAATGGTTCATAAATGGGACCATCGTGCTCTGGTGAGACACTTCACAACGCAGTAGAATGGATGCTACTTTGAATTTGGGAAACAGACTTAGGTTTGCCTTTTTTTTTTTAATATACACATTACTGGTGAACCTTGCTACAGAACAAATTTAAACATGACCAGGAAAATCCCAAACTGACTGCTTTGGTGCTTCTTTTTCTGCTAGGGCTCTGCCAGGATGGCAGATGGGCAGATCCCATTCCTCCCCACTTGCCTCTCTGCTTCCAGACAAAGCTCTTGCCCCCCAGGCGCTGCACAACAGCTGTAGCACAAAGTCCATGTAACGAGCGGTACCAAAGACTCCCAATGCCTTTGCTGAAGGAAAGCCTTCCTGTGCGGTGACGGACGGGGTGAAGGCAGCAGACAGACCGAGCAGGCAGGTCCCGTTTGCCGCGGGGAGCAGCCCTGTAGATGGGGAGCTCCATTCAGCAGCCACGTCCCGGGGGCCTCCAGCAAACACCCCGGCTCTGCAGGGCAGCGCACACCCGGGCGCTGGGGAGCTGGGCTCACCTGGCCACGCTGCCAACACTGGCCCAGGAGCCCTCGCACAGCTGCAGCATCCCGAGGAGACAAGAGACCCTGAAGAGGTCACCTAGTCCTTGAGGATAACGCAGAAAACATCCCCACCAAAAGGATGGGGAGCCCAGAGAGAGGCACCCATGCAGCTCAGCCTGCCTCTCCATGCCAGACCTGCCGAGGCTGTGTGCCACGACACCCGGTCAGCCCCACGCTGACCTTCCCCAGGCTGGCCAGAAGTATTTGCACCACAGCACAGGCTGGGGTACAGCCCTCAGAGGTACCCACCGTTGTGTCCACACGCACAACCCAGAGACAACAGCAGAAGGCTGACAAAACCATGCTCTCCCTCCTCTTTCCCCTACAAAACACTAAACAAATTCGGTAGTAAAACAAAAAGTATTGGTTAGATAAAGCATCGCATGATTAGGTAAAAGACTGGATATTACATGTCCCAAAGAAAACTACTTTTGCTTAGTAGTTCCTCCTAACCCATAGCCCACCCCATGAGCTGGACTCCCGAACACCCGTGCCCTGCCTGCTCCTTCCTTCCCCAGCGCCCAAGGGGAAACTCTGGGACAACCCCTGGAAAGAGTATTGGGGCAAAAGAGCACAAATACACTCACAATGGAGCACGATAAATTTGCAAGCAGGCATTTACAACAGAGATGCAGGTGGTCCCTCTTAGCTCTGCCTTCAATGTGCTGCCTCTACATCTGTGTCCACACCGCACCTCCTTGGCGAGGAACGTAAATGATTATAAAATCCTGATAACGTTAATTCCCTTCCCAACAAAGAGAGTACGAGGTCGTGCCATGGAGTATGAGAATAACTTCATGGGTATGGTACAGATAGGCATAAACCCGGGGCAGATAAAACAGCAAATGAAATACAGCTACATGTTTCTGGTCCTATGAGCAAGCCAAGGTAGGTAGGCCAGAGCTGAGTCCTGCCAAAACGAGGAGTGTTTCTTTCATTGCATTCTCCTCTTTACCTTTTTGTACGTGCACAGATTTTTCTCACTTGAAGTACTGTTGATTGGTGTTTCTATTCGTTTCAGCTGCCAAAAGTGATGAGCTGCTTTGGCACATGGACTCACACACTTCTGAGCAACAGGGCTTTTTAAAAATGAATGCCTTTTGTCCCTCTCTTTAAACACATATACCAGGCTCTGAGGCTTGTAAAGACGGCAGCAATTTTCTGCTAAGTGGCTAATTCAGGGCAAACCATAATGATTCATCAAAGGAATGAGTGGCTACGGCTGGCAGAGGAGTTGCTCTCCTTATCCAACCCGGCATTTTAAAAAAGGAAACTTGCCTTTTCTTAATACCTTTTGGTACTTCAATATTCCATATAATTTTTCAAAATACAGCTTTTAAATACCAGCAACCCCCAAAATGTGGAACATCTCACAGCGAGGGACAAACTTCCTGACAAAACAGCACATTCCTGGCTAGAATGGCTAATTTCCAACACCTGCCAGTGCGAAAGGGCCCGTGGGGAGGGCTTTGGGCTTCCAGGGTGTATACAGTTTTTCAGACTATTAATAAACGATTAATTATGAATACAGAACTTCTGAAGAAGTGCTGGATTGTGACAGGGATTGTGACAGAGCATTCCCAGAGCACAGCGACGCCACATGTGCCGTCCCCAACCCATACCGCTGCTCGCGCACTGCATGTGGTACAAATTGACACTTTCGTTAGTTTTTCCTAAATAAGACATTTTAGATCTCCTCCAAATATAATTTTTTGCAGTTGGGCAACGTTTTTCCACAATATTATTACATATGACTCCATCTGTGGACTGCAAAAGCAACTTGAAGAATACCATATTTATATGGAGGCATAACAGCAGCTTGCCAACACGTATAGAGACCAACCAGACTGACAGGACATTCAGGTACCAACTCAAACTAAAATCAGAGAAGGGAATTTAGGAACTGATTTTCAGCTAACTGAAGCCATTGATACTCATACACTTCTCACACAAGCACAAGAGGGAAATAAAGAGGAAAAAATTAAAATGCTTTACAGTATTCACTAATTCAGTTAAACTTGTTTGCTCTCCATGGACTGTCTTGTCATTGAATTCACTGGCAGAAAAATTCACGAAAACAGGGTTTAGTGCATTGTTCCCGCAAAAGGATTTGTTGGGTTTTTTTCCCCTCAAGTATCACTGTGAGAATCACATTTATAGGAAGTTGTTTATGGTCCTGCAATTAGTGTCTTCAATGCTTTTCAGGTGCCCTATGCAAAGCATCCGTATCTTAAACTCTGACAGTGACCCACTGGCACCACGGCAGGGAGGCAAGCACAGCAGGATTTACTCTCAGTGGCCGTGACACCGCTGCTGAGGAAGAAACATGGGCGAGATGCCAGCATGTACAATACAGCCTCAGTTTCAGGGTGAAGCCTCTATTTATCGCTCGCTGCAGGTAACTCATTGCTTGAGCACTTGTTCTACCACAAGCACACATAAGCTGAAACATGTTTTCCTCATTATGTTTGGGATGAAGGTGAAAACAGTGCTTCAAGCAGGATATATCCACCCTTCAGATTGCTTCAGACACAGCAAGTGTATTATTCACTCCAGAGCACCTTCTGTATACACACTTTCCCCAAATACCTCAATTTTCTATACCAGTTCCAGTTATGATGCTTACCAGTTACACCTGATGTGCTCGGCAAATCCTCTACCCCATTGCTCACACTCCAGAAATTAGAAGCACCAGTCTGCCTCTGGGGCATGAAGTTTCTGTGCATCTCTGCTTTGTCCTCCTCAGAAAAATAAATGCTACAGCTGAATCCTTCTCACTAAGTTTAAGACAGCTTCTAGAAAGAGATTCTCACATGATATCTGGCAAGAACCACACCACCTCCATCCCTGATGGATGCAGGTGCCTGCCGTGGAAAGGCCAGTGCCCGAGAGGTGTGAGCTGCTCAGCTGCTCACTTCACTGCAAGAATGAAAAAGCACATTAGCAGAAAAGGCAAGGCACTGATTGCAACAGGTACCCACACAGCATTCTAAATCTTTGGACATACAACAGGGAAAAAAAATTGCTATTATCTGAGAATACTGATGTAAAACTGGAAAACATAACCAGTTTCTGTGAATTAGATAAATTCAACTGTAGTAGCAAGGACATGGCATAAATCCACACTCCTGTATACTTTCTAGAAGGAGCTGAAGAACTATTTCACCAAAGGCAGGGGTTCAGCAATGGAGCTGCTGGTGCTATGGATGTCTTTCCACAACAAGGCACGGAGCACCCGACCAGAAAAGGCAAAGCCAAGAAATTCCAGGCAGCTCTGATTAAATGGAGGAGATACCCAGCTGGCCATTTCACAGCCCTGGAGGACGTGGTGACCTGGCTAGTGCTACCAGGGATAAGGAAAGAGGAAGGAAAACCTGTAGAGCTCAATTATCCATCTAACAAGCTTACAGCGGCCCTTCTGTAACCCCTACGCTGGGCAGGTGCTGTGCTCTCATCCGGGCAGCTCCTCAGCAGGACTGACCACACATCACAGCTTCAGCTGCACGTTCAGCCTTTAATTAGCACCCGGCCATCACAAACCTTCCCGTCACTGCCACTCCTCTCAAGACAGAGAATTCTATTTATTTTTTTTAAATCTAAAATGTGTCCCCATGTCTTTTCACATCCAAAATGCCATCTTCGAGATGAGAAACAATAAAATTGAAGTCAGAATAATAAACACAGGGTTCCCAGAACACGGCTGGAGCTACTCAAACCCCTGCCAGCAGGAGCTCTGAGCCTTTTCTCATGCTCTACCTCTCACACCGTCAGGTTGTCTATTTGCAGCTCTAACTCGCAAATATACATCATACGCAGGCTGTCAGCTTGACTTACAGAAAAATCTTTCAAACAAACAAAACAAAATGTAATTGATGCTACCAAGGAGCTGAGTGCCAGAGTGACAGGCAGTGGAGATGGGTGGCACAGACCACCCTGCTGTGGGAATGGGGTGCACCCGGGTGAGCAACGTGCAAAGGTGTGCTCTAGAAAAACACTGAAACTCACTATTTTTCATGCAAAGCAGTAAGTCTGAGGAAGCCTTACTCTTATTTCATAAAAGATAAATACAGCTAATTACAGTACTTCGATATATTCTGTGTACTTCAGGTCCCAAGCATTCCAACACACAAGCAAACTTAATGTCTAGAACAGCATCGTTACTACAAGGTAAACCTATATTTATGATGCGATAGCATCTGCTCTGCAATAGCTTTAAATTAAGTGGTTGGCATGGCAACAGATGCTCCCACACTGCTGTGTCTGCCTCGTGCTGCCATTTTGCTCAGGATCCCTGGTGGGTTTAGGATTAACCGCCTACAGTATTTCATTTTGACTAACGAAGCCATTTTTGGCTAAAGCATCAAACAAACAGCTGAAGCCTAGTATGGACTGTGTACTTTTTGTTGCCTAGCTGCTCTGTAATTTTAAAACACGTCTTTCTGAATTCACGCTATTTTTGGTACTCCAAGCTCCTCCTCGATGCACTGCCAAGCAGCGGTGACAAAGTGTGCTGAGGAACGGATCCTGGAGAATGCCTTATTCAACAAGTGTCACCGGTTTTTGTTTCCATGTTGTCACAGCACACAGAGCAGCTCTCACGCACCTGTGCTGTCCGTGGGCGTTTGCCCAGGACCCGAGGAGCGATGCCGTCCCATGGATGACATTTTGCACTATTTTGCTCCACCCAGCATCCTTGTCGGTCCTTGTGCGGGGGCTGATTTCACCACATCTGAACAACAGCATCGCAGTGTCTGCAAGTGGTTTGTTGTGTTTGGTATTTGAAATTTAAAATACAGAAGCTTTCACAGACTTTCATCTGTTCCTGCCTAAGGGAAAGTAAAAATCCAATTTATTCTCAAATAAAATGCCAAGGATCTGTCAGCAAGAAGACAGAAAACGGCCCCTTTACGCCATTAGACAGACCAGCCCGCCAGACTTAACAGGGCAGCGTTGTGTCACTCTGCTGCCCGCTGCCTGGATGTCACCTGCAAAAGTACCGGGTCCAGAGGTGGGGACAGCCCCAAGTGCCCCCCAGCAAGCCAAGCTGGGCAAAAGCTGCCCACAGTTAATTCCATCCGGTACCGCCAGCAAGGACCATCACTGCCATGCTTCCCAGCTCCATTCCTCCAACATCCAACCTGAAAATACTATCCCAATTCTGTTCTTTTCATTGAAATGTTATCGGTTAGGCTAATGCCTTTATTAACATAAGCCAACCAAAACTTCTCCTAATACCTACATTTCAGAGCATTTTCTCTCTCTCTCCAAGGTACACGCACATTATACCACAACACATACAATGTCACTGCTGTGACTCCATGGAAGGCAGTAACCGGGCCAGGAAAACCTTCCCCAAACAGCCACAGGTTCTCCTCTGCAGCGTCAGCCCAGCTCACTCTGAATTTCCAAAGCAGAAGCAACCGATATTCTTAATGAGATATTTTTCAAAGTAAAAAGTTTGTGTGTGTGTGTGTGTGTGTATACATATATATACACGTCTGAAAAAAACAGATTGCATTCTGTATCCTCTGGGGGATGCTGCGCACAACCTGCAGTCGTTCCCACATCTCAAGATTTTGGGTTCTGTTTCACCAAACACACTTTTCCCTGGGAAGGCACTAGACACTTCCAGTCATTTCTGGGTAGAACACACGTACAGGGCACATCTGATTCATGAAGACAACTAGCTACCTTGCAAGTACACGTGGAGTAAGCACCTCTTAACGATGGCTACCTAACTGGTCCTTCCATAAGCCAGTTGGCTTTTTCTCAAGGCGATGCTGGTGGCCAGGCTGATGGAGGACCAGAGAGAGCCATACTCCCCAGGCCATGAAAGGAGACATGAAATATAATGTAACAGACACAAGCCTGCTTGCTCCAGCACGCCTGGAGCAGGACATCTTAACGGCGCCTGGGTGCTAGAGAAAGGCAAGTTCACCGCACATGAACTAGGAGGGCCGGGGGAAACACCACTAAGAGTAGGTACAACAGGTAGGAGAACACCATTAAAGCAGTGAGGGAAAACCACCTCATTTCGTGCCTTTATACTTCTTATTGTTAAAGAGGAGATTCTTTTATGGTTTGATTGATTCCCGAGACATTTCTCAGCAAGGTGCATCTCTGTTGGCAACCTTCCCAAGGCTGTTCGCCTCCTGGCTCGCCAGCACCCGAGCCACGGCTCCAGGCTAAGCTCTGGAGCACTGCCTTAAATAACTCAGTAGATAGTGACATTATTACAAACACGAAACCAGGGATGCTCAGACAAGTGATAATTTCAGTTCAGAAAAAAATATTGCTCGGAGCAAAGTTATGAAGTTTATGAATAAACTTCATTCTTATTTTAACAGGTTTTGTCACATACGTCATTCACAAATAGCAGCACGATAAAGCAGCAGAAAGGATAGGTCAAGAATGCAGCCAAATTTTTCAAAACTATTTTTGCAAAGCACTCTACAGTTGTTAGAAGTTAATACCAAACCCCAGTACAAAAAAAGAGATCTATTAATAGCCTTGTTAAGTTTTCCCAAAGGAAGATTAGTTCTCCCTATAGCAGACTCCTTAATATGCAAAATCTCCTTTTCCTCGCAGCACCCTCCAAGGACCCATATCACAGAATCACAGAATAGATTTGGCTAGAAGAGACCTCTGGGATCATCAAGTCCAACCTTTGCCCTAACCCCACCGTGTCAGCTAGATCGGGGCACTAAGTGCCACGTCCAGGTTTTTCTTAAACCCCTCCAGGGATGGTGACTCCACCACCTCCCCGGGCAGCCCATTCCAAGGCCTAACGACCCTTTTGGTGAAGAAATGCCTCCTCATTTCTAGCCTGAACTCTCCATCAATGGCACAAGGCACACCGGCTTATAATCAACCTTCTTGAGTTGTTCCTAACCTCTGCTTTTCCAGCATCCTTCTGCTTTGACATCTTTGCCTTCCTTTTAGTCACCCAACGTCCACGCACCTACACAACACTTCTGGGGCTTTAAGGATATCACTACAACTTCTCTTCTTTGGAGATCTCCTTTTTCCATTCTGACCCCCGTCGCTCTGCTGAGCAGCTTCACCACAGCAGCTCTGGGCACTGCCTGCTATGCTTTATCCACACGACTGTGCACAGCTGGAAATGTACTTGTTGTAAGTAGTGTTTAATATAAAAAGGTATGGGCTAATTAGGATGGTCTTGTGGGTAAGTGATACTGGTGTTGAGAAGATCTTGCTTGGATCACCATGAGGTTGGGATAAGTCCTGAGTAAACAAAAAGAGAGCTGTTTCTTGTCTACAACAAACCTGAGGCTGACATGGACGGTCTCTGGGTGGCTTCTAGACCAGCAGGAAGAGAGGAGGAGAATTTAAGAAAACTAAATTTTATTCTAAGGATAATATTCCTGCTCATCAACCAAACCAGGAGCTGCTCTGAAGCTATGAGACATGCCAACTACCTTCCATACAAATGCCGCACAGGTAAAATTTAACTGACCCAGTGAAACTTTATATCAGCTGTGAAATGTAGGAAAGCCAGGGCAGAAACAAAACTTGAATGAGATGCCTTCAAATATATCAACAAAACTGAGAAACAGAAAAGCGATGATTACATGGTTAATTAGGAAAATAAAAGCCTCATTTAAAAATAGTGCCATCTTGTAAGGAAAAGAATTAGGGAGGATATATGCTCTACAGCAGAAAACCGAATTGCAGAGAGCATTCTACTTTCAGAAAGGAAATATCCAAATGCATTTTCCGGAGACATAGTACTAGTCAGGGCTTAACATATCTTCAAAGCACCACACGAGCAGAAGTTTAGCTTCACACTTCATTCTTAAATTTAGCTCATTTTAAAACCCTGTGTGTGGCAGAGCTCTTCCCAGAGTAAACCTCACTCTGGCTCTTTGTTTCCCTGTAATTACCCATCGCATGTGTTTTTCTCGCACCAAGACCCGAAGTGAGTCTGAAACACCTGGGCTGATGCCAGGGAGAGGATGGCCGTGTCCCCAGCCCCAGGGAACAGGGTGGCAGAGTGCGGGCTCTCCCAAACGGCTGCCTGGGAGGAAGCATGCAGCACAGCATCCTAAAATGAGAGATGAACTCTTCAACCTACACAATGCTGGTTCTACTGTTACAGACACAGAGAGGCATGTCTCCAGAGACCAAGAGATGTCCCAAGCCATAATCTATAGTTCTCACATCTGCAATAGCCATCACGGTTGGACTCGATGATCTTAAAAGGTCCTTTCCAACCTAAATGATTCTACAACTCTAAGACAGGCAGGTACCAGCAGGCTTTCCAACAAGACATCTCAAGTCGAAGGTTGGACTTGATCTTTGAGGTCTCTTCCAACTATAACGATTCTATGATTCTAAGTTCCTCACAACAAGCCACAGGTTAAAGATAAGCATTTGCTATGATTTAAATTCTTAACGTTTTGTGGCTGAATCAGGTCACAGTATGAGAAAATACTGCAGTCCCATGGGGTTGCTCTGTGGCACATGGACTTTAATGATCAGCTATTAAATCAGCTCGGCTGAGCTGTAGTTATTAAGCACGTTGCGGCATCAGCCTCATTTACACAAACAAACATACTACTCCTCTTTCTCAATCCATGGTTATGCTTCTACACTGTTCATTTATCAATAATAATAATCCTAATTAGCTATGAAATCCAGCTCTTGCAGTTTAAACCACAAGTTCAAACATAATACTTTTTTTTTTTTTTTTTTTTTAACTACCCTGAATCAAGGAAAATTTCAGGGACATTTTCATGCAAAAAAGATCAAGATTTAACACCTCATCCAGCTAGTAAAACAAAACAGCATCCAATTTTCAGGGAATACAGATCAATCTACACAATGAAGTCTACACAAGCCATTTACTTTTTCAATTAGGGATCCATCCTGTTACCTCCTCCCTGAGTGCCAAGAGATACAGATGTGCTAGAGAGACAGGCCAAAACATTGCACTTGCTGGTGCTCTGCATCCACGTGAACGTGTTCTTTCCATTGTTTCACCTAAAACAGTTTCATAGGATTTTGGCAATAAAGAACAAAGTTCCTTTGTGGTACATCAGTTAAAGGAAACACAGAAAATTAATCCCTGAACACAGCAAATGAGTGTTAGTGATCAGAAAATAGCTACAACAAAGAAATATCTAGACCTTGCAATCATTCTTAAAAAAAAAAAAAAAAAAAAGGCAAATTGCCCAGCAAGCTGTTTACAAAACTCAAGAACAGACCCGCAGAAACCTCCACCAGGCAGAATATATGCATAAAATAAAGCAGCAGAACTACAACACCCCAAGAGCCAATATGCCATTTCGGCAGGTGCAGAAGGTGCTCTCCCAGATTTGCTCTCCTAGCAAAGATTTATTTGGGCAAGGACTCATCACGTCAAACAAATCCAAGTTAGCCTCAAATGGCACTACTTCTCCATTCTGCAAGCCCCAGACTTCAGAGACTCCTGGGCATCATCATAACACATCCAAGAGCCCTCACACATCCTAGGCAAGTAAAATATTAAATTCAAATTCCACCACTCTGAATTTTTAATTAGTTAAATTTCAAAGATAGGTTTAGACCAACATGTACTCATAAACAACAGTTTAAAAACACCTTAAAAATGCCGTATCTGTAAATATAAACATATAGAATATATCTTTCTGTTTCTGCCTTATTAAGTTTCTATGTTTTAAGGAGTTATATTTATAATAAAAATAATTCTGTTAAAAATAGACTACAAAAGCAATTGCTCCACCTATTCCACCCTGCTCAGGAATCCAGTCCCTGCCTAGCATCAGGAGAGATACAAGCCGCAGGGTTTGCTGCTGTTTCTGGATGACAGCAACCTCACGAGCAGGGACACGGAAGGGGGAATCCAGAAACCTCCAGCAAAGCTGGCACTGGTCCTGTTCCACGGGCATTTTCATGGCTAGCAAAGATTTTTGTTACTGTTAATTGGTACAGGACAAAGTAATCCCAACAAACGCTATTGCAAGGCTGGGGAACCAGGCACCACGGAGGGTGCTGGCAGGCAGCAGCAGCCCCAACTGCAGGGACAAGCCTTCTCCCTCCATCGGTGCAATAACAACACCTGCGTGGACAGCAGGTTCTCCATACCTCGGTCCCAGCAGTGGCCAGCGAATGCCAGGCTCCAGACACCCCAACAGAAAGGGGCAGATTTGGGCTAGAAAGGCCCTGACAGTGGTGTGGAAGAGACACGTTATTGCAGCAAAGCAATGACACCCCTAATGCCTTGGAAAGGGGCAGCGGATGGCTACCACCCACATCTAAGCTTTCCTCATCAGGAGTGGAAGACATTCAGTTGTCCTCATCCACCTCTTCCCACCAACCTAGGTAACGTTTCTTGGACACCACCTTTACCAGACCTCTTCCTAAGACTAGCTAGCTGTTTCACTGGGAAATGGAAGCCGCAGGCTTTGCACGGCTGCCTGTGTCCCTGCAGAAGGCCTGGCCCTTCTACTCAGGAGGAGCCCTTCTAGTCTACTAGTTCTCAGGAGAACTGAGAGGAGGAGCTTCTGGGCACAGTGCACAACCTGCAGCCAAGGCGACAATACACTCAGTGTACAGTGATTGCACCTGATACGCGTTCAATGCATTCTGTAGAGAGACTGACTGTATCTGAACAATGTACTCCGGACAGATTTATACAGCAAAACCTGCTTGTCTCACGTTTGCTCCTTGCTGCGAGCCAGCAAGGTGCTGCTCTGGCCAGGGAGGCAGCTTTGATGGTGTCTTCAATTCACAACTTTTTTCCCCTGAATGTGTCATTACCCGCAGGCTCCGCCTACATTCAGCCAGAAACTCTTGTTCTCAGTCCCTGCTCCACCGTCTCTGGGCTTTCCCTTTGACTTTCTCATAACCTCCAGGTTTGGGGCATTTAAATAATTTTAAATTTTTTTTTCCCCCAGACCTACAAAGACTCACAATGCAATTCCCAGCTAAACCCTCCTGCCCCCAGCTATTCTGCCCTTAGCAGTTTTTCCTACGGGACAGCACTGAGGTGAAGGCTGTTAGCAGCTGAGGCCAAGCGACTAAACCACCACGTGGGTGAGTTGCCCCTCCGAGCCCGGGGCAGCCTCAGACAGCACCCTACCACCTCCATCATCTCCAGGAGAATGCAGTGCTGTGGATAATATGCTTCGACTTAAGCACATCATCAGCTGAGATGTTTTTTTAATTACATCTTTCTAGCTATTACTCCGCAGCACATATAACAAAGAAACACTCCCAAGGAAGTTAATGGGGGTTCGATATGGAAACAGCAGCGGCTCTTTGCTCAGAGGCTCTCTGCCCTGCAGACCAACCCACACAGGAGAGCCAGCAGCCCTGCCCTGCCCGCACCCCTGCCCCCAGGATGGGGGGCGAAGGGTCTCCCTGGGGGGCACAGGCTCTGCCAAGCATCAGGAAAGAAAAAGCCAAACGCCAAAGACATGAAGCAGTTCTGCTGTGAATCCTGTACGTGCATGGCAAAGTATTTTTCCTTTAATTAGATTTTTCTACAGCTCCAAGCACGCTGGGGGACCATTACAATCTCTGCTACGATGCAAGAAAACAAAGCTTGCAGTTCCACACTTACATCTGAATAACATAAACGGAGCAGCTTACAAAGCAGCAATTTACCTAAACACAACTCATACAGCCTCTGTTGCGATATGCTGGATAAATGGGCTGTTAAGCCAGAAGGGATATTGGTATTACTAAATCGCCCCAATTTCAGATGCTCCAAAGCTCCACAGAAATGCCATAGCGTACAAGCATCCAGGCAATGGCTTTTCATCACAAATATTTAAAGGACACTTCAAATGGGTGCTGCTGATGTCTGAGACGTATTCAGTGAAAAAAGCAGACATGAAGCTGCAGCCACCAGAGAAGCAGAAACACCAAAAACCTGAAAGAGACGGAAATGGACCCTCCAGGGGAGGTCAGGTGCCCACTGGGACCTCCAGAGAAGTTCGGTTTAAGAGAAGGTCCCCCCAGAAAGCAGCCCTCTGGTGGGGATGAGCCTCCACGCTTCGGGGGGTGAGCACAAGGGTGTTGGGGAAGGCGCTGCAGGCAGGGTCCCCCCACGGGCGCTCTCCTAGAGGCTTGCACTGGCTGAGCTCTGCTGCATCAAGCAGTGCTGGAGTCCTTCAGGATGGCCCTCAGATTTCAAGAGCAACGTGCTACCTTCAGATGAAGCAAAAGCATATGAAAGAAGGGAAGTTTTTAAGGTTGTTGCTATGAGAACATTATTTATTCTGCTGCTCTACACGGGGCTCATCACATTGCTAAGCAACCCTGCCTCACAGCACAGCCACGCTGATGCTACAAGCACTGGCACCTACTCTCTTTCTCCGTTTCCCGTGCTGCCTCCTTGGGATGCTGCAGTTTCACCCCTGTACCTTGAGCTGCCCATTTTTCTTCTCACTGCAGCAGACCTCCACGGCTTCTCCTTCCACCACCTCTTCACCCACCACCTTGCTGGGGAACTCCTCTCAGGGGACCCTCTGGAGCTGGCCTCCTCTTGGCATTTTTAGTTTTGAGTTTCTTTGGGGGGTAGAGGGGGTTGTTTGGGTTTTGTTAAGCTGAATCCATCTGCTGCCCCACAGCACAGATGCACGAGCGGTTGTGCCGGCTGGTTCGAGGCCAGGGGAGCACGGGAACAAGCAGGGAAGGGCTGGGAGTGCCCCAAGGCAGGACTGCCAAGTACTCTGCAGCACAGAGCCCCAGGCTCAAGGAAATCCCCAAGTACCAGACACAGCAGTTACCTGCCATAGCAAGCACCAGCCAGGCCCCATCAACTGCTCTGTCCTCCTTCCAGAGAGCTTAAATGTTACTGCAGTACTACTAGCATGTTGGATTCGGGAAGCCCTTTGATACTGCTCCCATTCACCTTCTTTTATCTGATTCTGTTCCGAAATTCTCTTTTGACACTGAACCCATAACCAGCCCACTTGAGGCCAGATGACCCCGCAGTCCACTCACTCAAAGGCTTTACGGCTTCCTTTTACCATGCTGGCGCAAGTGTCTGAAGTGGCTTATGGCTGCAGCTTCCAACATTTCACATTTCCTTATCGGTGTCTCACTCCTCACTCTTTACACTCCAAATTCAAGTATCGAAAAACGGATAACACTAATAGTTTTAGTAGCATGCACCTCCTCGCATCACATACAAAACGGGCTTTTCCCAGTGAATGTAGCAGTTTGTATGGTAGCAGGTGTCCCCTGTGAGCAGAAACAGCTTCCAAGATCATTCTCGCTCTTGCTTTTTTGCCTCGAGTCATACTGGGTGTCCCATTACATCTCCTATGTACCTACCTACCTATCTATCTATCTTCTTTTTACTGCATATTGTCTTCTAGTTGAATCACACACTGAAATTTGGATCTTCACAGAATTCTTACATCTTCTCAAAACACACTTTTTCCTCTGAAAAGCGATTTTGCAAAGAGGCTCTACCTGACTCAGCAGGTCTGTTCCCTGCACACATTCAAAGCGCTATCTGCTGACATCAGTGACAAAAATAAGTTTTTACTGAGTTTATTTCCACAAACTCTGTGGTTTTCACATAGCTGAGACTGAAAGAGGCCTGCTCTACCCCAGAGGTCACCACTAAGCCACTGCTACTGAAATTAAGAGGTGTCACAGGTTTTATTAATGGCTTAAGCTGAAGCTTTCTCGAAGAGTTCAGGCTCCAGTCCCAGGGCTGGCAGTTAGAAAAACATTTATGCTGAAAACCACTGATACCCGCCACCTCGACCCTCACTCCATCACTATCACAAGGCAATTTTTCAGACCGGAATTGCACTTCAGAGCTGTCCGCCTTATCAGGCATTGCTCACACTCACTGTTGTCCAATACCACAGCCAAATGTCATCTTTTTTTTCTTGGGCTCTTATTCTTCCAGTGCATTGATAAGGTCAATATTGTTCCCACTTCCTTTCTTAAATTCTGTCTAATAAAAGTGTCACATCATTCTGGCACCCAGTACCTGTTTCCTTCAGGACTTGTGGTATTTGCACAACCAGGCTTTCATATTCAGCCCTTGTACACTGACTTCAGAGACCATTGTGGCTCACACCATCCGCAGGTTTATGCATTTACAGCAATATGGTAGTGGACTTGACCACACAAAACACAGGGTGAAGCACGGGACAGGTGACCACGCGGGATGTCCCTGTGCAGCCTTTCTGCACAAACGCTACGGGAAATATTTCACTGCAGCACAGGGCAGGGAAGGGGTCGGCATCTCGGGCTTCAGCCCTGGTGGTGAGCTTCCAGACACAGAGAACCAGGTGGAAACACTTGAGATCCAAATCTTCAGGCTCCAACCACCCAAATCTTTCCAAAGAGATACTTAAGTAAATGACTCAGAGCTGCAAGGAACCTGTGCCTTTAAAAATGCAGAGAAATCTGAAATGCTACAGGAGAGCCTCATGTTCCTCCATGAGCAGCACGAAAACATTCCCTGCACTGGACATTTTAACAGTCTGTTACTCTAGGGATTCCTCAGGCGAGAGATGTCAGCGAATACGGATATTACTGAAAGTTATAGAAAGCTCTATAAAACAAGACAGACTTCCTGATCTGGTTACAGGCGGTGAGAAGAGAACAGGACTTTGCTATACCTGCTCTCGGCCTCCTGGGCTGTCAGAGCATCTCTCCGTGGAGCCCAGGGCTGCCCTTGCTCCCCAAAGGAAGGATTGCTGTGGCCATCCCCTGACCAGCACGTACAAACCGTCCAAAACCTCTTGCAAAGCCTGCTCGGGTATGAGGCTGCTTCTCACATCACAACAGCATCACATCTACAGCAGCGCCCGCCTGTACGAGAGGAAAGCAGAGCTGGGAAGAGCAGGGCAGCGCAGGGAAGGAGATGGCAACGAGCTGCCCTACTTTAATGCTATTTTGGAGAACTCACTCTACAATCTGGAACTATGACATGAGACATCAGGCATCCCCATATCCAGCATGCCACCACATCCAACCTACCACTACCAATATTACTGACCCTGAACAGTGCTAGTATCAGCCTCCTTTAAAACAAACAAAAAAAATACCTTCTATCTAATTCTAATATATCTCATGAGAGATGCAAATAAATTTTCTCCCACATACAAGTATGTCTATTCAAGTAACATAATTCAAAAAGCATTTTTTCCCAAAATTCACCCCGGGTACACGAAGTATTAACTATAAAACACAATGGCCGGATCTATACAACATTGCATAGTTTTGGTGGATATTCATAGTCCATTTTGAATTAAATCAGTTACACATATTAAGTCTTCATATTTTATTAACACAACAATTTAAATGCAGCATCAAAATTAAACAACAGATTTTGTTCAGAATCATTATAAGCAAACTCAAAGTATGGTGGGGTTTCCGTTTCCTCTTTGGAGGCGGCAGATACAATTTCTCAATACTTGAATGGCAAATGAAGAGCATAACCTTGTTTCAGGAGGCTCCTGTGGGTTTTAAATAGACTGTCACGAACGCAGACCTGCAGCTCCTTCCTGCATACCAATGCAAGGCTCTATGTGCGCTACCTCATGGGCTGAAAAAAAGACTTGGGACTCAGCAACTTCCCATTAAAACTAAAACCAGTTTTAAAGGAAATGTCACAGCCAACTCAAATTTACCCCATTAATATATATTTTTTTTCTATTTTCTATTCTGTTTCAAATTTAAAGAAATCTATAGTTGCCCATAATAGTCCCAGGAAAATGCAGCTATCTAGCAGAGCAAGAGCCTGTCAGTGGTGCTCTTGCTTTCAGAGTTTTACCATTTCCTTGCTATAACTGCTTGGAATGGAGAAGCCCCTTTCATTTGTGCTCGAGTTTGATTGATGGGGAACAAGACAACCCTTTTCCTGGGTAATTACAATTCAGTCTCTCTTTTTTTTTTTTTTCCCCTCCATTTTTTTAAAATAAGTTTTCCTTTTACTTCATGATTTTTCTCTGAAAACTAAGTAAATAAAACCACACCTCCATTATAGACTGTGCCCAGCCCAGACAGAATCATAGAATCACAGAATCGTTTAGGTTGGAAAGGACCTTTAAGATCATCGAGTCCAACCATTAACCTAGCACTACCAAGTCCACCCCTAAACCACGTCCCCAAGCACCACATCTAAAAGTCTTTTAAACACCTCCAGGGATGGTTCCAGCGCTTAACAACCCTTTCGGTGAAGCAATTCTTCCTAACATACAATCTAAACCTCCCCTGGCGCAACTTGAGGCCATTTCCTCTTGTCCTATCACTCGTTACTTGGGAGAAGAGACCAACTTCCAACTTCACTACCCCCTCCTTTCAGGTCGTTGCAGAGAGCGATCAGGTCTCCCCTCAGCCTCCTCTTCTCCAGACCAAACACCCCCAGCTCCCTCAGCCGCTCCCCATCAGACTTGTGCTCCAGACCCTTCACCACCTTCGTTGCCCTTCTCTGGACACACAAAGATGCCCCAGTTAACCCAGCCTCCAGGAGCACACCCTGGGGACGTGCCCCCTGCTAGGGAGGGCGCATGGAGTGGGGGCCCAGCACCCAAACCCCTGCTGCCAGGAGCCCTGAACCACGACTGCAGCACCTCCAGCAAGGAAAGAAACTAAACATTTTGAAACCCAGGTGGAAAGCTGAGAGATAACCCCTCCTAGGACACAGATTCCTCCAGGTCAGGCACCAGCCACCCACTGCACCCGAGCCAAGCGTTCAGATGCACGCTGTGGTTCTGAACCAAGGCCAAGGATGTTGTTATCACTTCTGTGATAACTGCTTGACATATTTTGCATGAATTAAGGTATGTTTAATACTGGCTTCTTAAATAAATGAAACCCAACTTGCAGTTCTAAGGAAATACTACAGTACTGCAAGTCTCCGTTCAAATGCATCTCTGAAAATATAGCCTGTGGGAAAATAAATATTGCTCATTTTAGCAGTGTGTCACATGAAGTTTAAAAAATACAGTTTCTCATCTCCCTGAAAACCCACCAGCTATAAGGATACGCTAACCAACAGACACTATGCTGTACTATGCTGATCAAATCAGAAAAACAATTTTACCAGTCTGAAAAAATGGCAGTACTTCACCTGCTAGTTCTCACCCAGCCAGCCAGCTAAGCCCTCGAGATTTATTCCATGGGAGATAAGCAAAAGCAAAAGCATAATCCAAAGCAACGGTTCCATTCTTTACATTTAATCTACCTAGTCTTGCTCTCCACAAGCTAGCCCTCATGTCTTGTCAGCTCATCCCATTTCCAAAGTGCAATGCACAGTGCCTCTCCAGACAAAGGATGATGCTTTTAATGGATGCTTAATATGTCAAGAGCATATATTTTTAATTAACAACACAGAGTTTGACATCATGTGTACTTCACTACCCACAGATCTGACTAATACACTGTCTCCAGACCAGCTGAAAAGATAAAACTCACAAAAACAATAAAAGCAGCTTTTTTTTAAATCCAAGCACAAAAGAGCTTTAGACACAAAGCTGGACAGTAAGCACACATTATTGTTGTTTCCTGCTGTGGCTTTTCTCATCAGCGAGGTGGTCTTTTCCAATCACATATTATAGAATAAAGAGATTTACCAAATCAAGAGCATCAGAGAGCTGCTAGGCAGGGAAATCACTGAGTTTTTGCTTATCTCAGTAGCTTAGCATAATGTACACTGCGTAAAATACAATGTTGACATTCTGCCAGTAAAACTGCGGGAACCCAAGCACCAGTTTGTTTTCTCTTCTCACAGTTTGTGGGCTTTTCAAAAAAGAATTTAAAGCAGTAGATTAGGTGGGAGTGATTCCTGTTGAAAGCACCAAGCCACATATCCATCCCTTCTTATTCAGGAGACGCGAGCACCGCACTCAGAACAGAGTTTGTGTAAGTTTGTGCCTGTCTCACGGTTACCATTTGGAATCTACAGTCCAAGGAGCTCAAGCTTAGGGAAAATATAATTTGGTCCCATAACTTTCCTCCATAAATACACAATAAGAAACCAGAACCGCTGCAGGAGGAGTGTGCTTTCCTTCAACACATGCATGAGCTACAGAGGAGGAAACCTCCAGCCAGCTGCAGGACAAAGGTGGGCAGAGGGCATGGAGGCTCCGGTGGGGCTCTGCCCCCAGGAGATCACCTGGCTGAGCCATTGTCCCCAGTCCCCACTGGAAGTCACCGCAGAGGTAAGGTCAAGTAGGCTGGAAGGGTTGGGTTTTGCTAAAGCATATGATTAAAGAGCTTATTCTTTGTGGTGCTGGAGACAGGCACAGACTTCAGGGCTGGTATGCCAGGAGGCTGGAGGTTTGGATGCAGGAATTGAGGGCAGGAGCCGCCCAAACTAGTGCTCGCAGAGGATGGAGGGCTAACCCCAGAGGGACAAAAGGCACAAAAGATTCAGATCCAGATCATGAGAGACGAGAGAGGAGGAAGGAAGGTAGACAGATACGTCAGAGGATTTTCATTGAAAGCGCAATTTAAAAAGTCTTGATAGTCCATTTTCCTCAATTAAATCAATGAGGTGGACTGGGCCCCTAAACCAGCGGGTCCTCATGTGGCCAGTCTCTTCTCCATTTAGCGTGTAAAATATCACCTGTGTTGTGTTTACACCATAATATAGGACGTTTCAGATTGCAACACAATATTGAATAGAACATAAGAGGTCAGAGAAACAGTGGCCTGCATGTGCAAGCAAAAATAAACCCTAGACCAGCAGGAAAAAGAAATATACGGTCTTTAAAAAATTTTCTGTATTCAAATTCTGTTAAGTATTATGAAGTGATCTTAAACATCCAAGTAAGACTCAAATGACCTATAAATATAGAATTAATACACCTAATTAAGAGGCAAGATGGTATGTTTATGGATGAGCTTGGGCACAACGGAAGCAGTGAAGATAAAACCAGAGAAATACAAGATGCAAGAGGGCCGGGGGGGCTGCAAAAGGACACGGGATCTGGCTGCTCACTCCCACCACAGAAACCCAGCAAAGGAACCCGTGGGCTGGAAAGACGCCCACAGGTCATGATTGTCGGTGAGCAGCATTAACAAGCATGGGGGAGATTTTACATCGCTTGCTTCAACATACTGCAAACATCTTTAAAGATGCACCAGCTTACTCCAAGATTGTCTTTAAAACTCTCCCAAAAACCTTATGATGAAGAAGAGCTAGAAGCCTTCAAAACCAACAGATACAGCCCCACGTCACACCTTACAAGAAGCCCAAGGGGAACGAAAACCGCTGCTACCCATGCAGAAAGCCCAGCGAGCAGCAGCCCCTTCCAGGGCAAGGGCTCGCGGGCCCAGCCAGCCTCTGCCCCACAGGCCCACCTGCTCGGCAGGAGCCCCTCTCCACCGCAGGCCCTGCACTGCTGGGGGGCTCCAGACCAAACCCCCATCACAGGGAGCATATAGCATGATGATCCATCAGAATTATTTATTTACAGAAAAGAAGCCAGAGGCAAGCCTATGCTAAAAACTGCTGGGGAGGCCATTAGACAGGCTACAACATATAAATTCTGTTCAGTATAAACGCACAGAGATGCAATACACTCCCAACCCCACAATAAACAAAGGCAAGGCACACTCAAACTTCACTGCAATGAACAGGGGATGCTCTCATGATAACAAGACGTTATACGAAAACATTAAACAGAGGCTTCCTTGTTCCAACCCTGTTAACTGAGAGTCACTGAAGGCACTCAATTGCCATGATAATATTGAGTGCCCAGCACAAAGGTCCAGCAAGACGCATGCAGTGTGAGAAGACAAGAAAGCTACGTGGGCGGGAGCAGCAGACACCTGCACAAGCAAAGGCTTTCAGAAGAGTCTTCTTGGCTGATCGTGGCGTGTCACCACGTACCACCTACACCCACACTCTTGTGACAACACACTGCAAAGCAACTTGGAGAGGGAGTCTCGGGGTGCTTATAGCCTTCACTCAAACTACACCTGAAGGGGTTTGCTTTTCCAGCCAGGGAGGATATCTGGCCCCGATACTGTATTTAGTTTGACAGAACTGCTGCCACTGTTTTTTTGCCATGCAGTAACTAAGCAGGGCTGCAGGAGTCACCCACTGCTGAGCAGCCACCAGCAGGCACAAAACGACGCAAGCGGCAGGTACCCGCACGCATCCATTCCTGCCAGTTCCTCTGCTCAGCGAGAGCCTCGCACAGCTCCTTGCCTCCTGCAAGGAACGCAATGATGAACACAACATTGCCACCCGGCATTTTTCACAGCACACAGGACAAGAGGTAAAGCTAAATAATGGAAATCTCGTGTATTGTGTCACATACTTGGTGAATTCACTGTGTTGTAATGAGCACTGGAAATAGCTGGCTTGGCCAGGAACCCAAAAAATTGGATTATTTCTGATAAAGTCCAGTGATATTCCCCACTGACGTCAACACCAGTCCCACATATGTGCAGTGACTGAAAGAGGAGAGAAGCCTTGCTTTCCAGCAAGCACAGACATCCAAAGCGGCTCCAAGGCCTCTTGTCATTTCAGACTGCTCTGTAAGACAAGTGACGCTGCTTTGATATTAATGGCTTGGAAAGCTCACCTGAGAGCATGGCAACTCCAGCAAGGAAATGTGGGTCAATTCTCAGAGCCCCTGAACTGAAGCCTTTGTAGAAGCTGAAGCCAAAAAGAGAGCCCACCAAAGAGAGCTTCCATAGGCAGGCAGTCAGGTGGCCTTTGGTTGTGACCCATGCGGCAGAAAATGGAGATGGATGGAGCAAGGGAACAAAAGCAAAGCAGAAAAATAGCACGAAAGAGGCTGAATGGTTAAATCCAGAGAGTATTTGGGTTATATGAGGTCAGCATACCAGGAGCGATCCCCTGCACTGGGCACTGCTTTCAGTAGTTTGGCCAAACTCTACAAAAAGCCAATGGACACCTGATTTTGCTTTGGCCTTAGGAGTAGATTAGTTGGGGAAAACAAAAATCAAAAAACCACAGATGAGTTCTTATGGCTAAGCTAGCGTACATGGTTTTATATTTAAAGTCCTTTATGAATCAGTGACTTCAGCACAGCAACCGTATTTGCAGTAATCCTCATCTATATGGTCTTCAGCTCCGCTGTGGCCTCCATGAACTTGGCAAAGGCAGCCATCTCCTCAAAAAGCCAGGTTTTCCTCTGTGTACTCTGAAGCCCTGGCCAAGCAGCCCATAAAGTCCCCATAAAGAAAGCTGGAAGGCAGAAACAGATGACTAAAAAAATCAGTTGACCTCATGCTTTGACTTGGGAGTGATTAGAAAACTGCACAGCCTAGATCACGCTACGAGAAAGACAACATCCAAAATCCTGGCATAAGATCCTAACTGTTCAGATCCCTGTCACCTCCCAGAAGGATGACATTTTTCCCCCAATAGGTATGAAAGTCCATTTTGTTTCATCAGCAAAATGTTTTTAGACTCTATCTGAAAAAAAAAATAATAAAAATTAAGAGACACAATAATAGGCAAAACTATGACTGTAGAATTATAGAAATAACATAATCTAAAAATCGTATCCAATGTAATCTGGTGAGAGTCGCCAATAATACGATAATCCTGCTGCCTTGCCATCGGTGCTGTGGCACTGCTAGATAGAGGAAATACAGCTTGGAGAGGGAAGGAGAGTCAATGTACTCAACACCCCGCAGGCTCTGATCCTCTCAAACTCAGGGTCGGTGCAGACCCGGTGTGTGCGGAGACCAGCAGCTCTCAGGTAACACCTCCGGCTGTGATCCAACGTAATAGCAACGTTCTGGATCTCTCCTTTGGCAGTTTAGCATCTGAGCTCCACGGCACGAATGAGGATCCATAAAGCAAATCAGTGCCACAGCAGAAACTGGCCATCTCCTCCCCAGTCTGGCCAGTGACACGCTGTGGGGGAGATCAGTGCCCACAACTGGGAACTGGGGATCTGGCACTTGTTTTCCTTGGGGAGGATGAAGCAAGAGCAGAAACTTAAAAGTGTTGTAGAGAAAAGTGAGTCCAAAAGATGGAAATCCAGAACACTGTTACGGATCTCTGTGCTGTCACAAGCAAAATTAATTTAGCGTTGCGTTAGAAGTTTACAACCAGCTGCCATATTAACATATGACTGAAGGCTTAAAAGGTCTTAAGGATGAAATATCTTATTAGCAACATAAGAAAAAAAAATATTCTGCAGATAACTGGTGATGAATGGTTTCTGAAAAGTTTCACATAAATAAGCTTAAAGTTGCAATTTTTCAGCAGTGCTGCCAGTCTCACACCAGAGTATGTCAATAAATATCGTATTTGTCTTTTGGAGGCTTTTTCATTTGAGATTTGTTGTGGTTTAGCAATGAGACATGATGGGAAAAATAACTCTTTGTAGCATTACATTTTCCATCCTAACAAAAAGTAAGTATTCTCACTAAAGCAGGGAAAATAGGACCATTGTATTAGTTAATCCTGTTGGAGACAATTCCTTTCGTTATTAATAATTACTTCTATTTCTGTGTCATACTAGAGGGATATAAAGATTGATAAATTGTCTAATAAGATTTTGAACGTGCCTAAATCAAGCAAAAGGTAATCTGGACAACAGATTTTTCTACTGAATAACGTCAACCAGATTTTACGTATTTCCTTCTCCCATACACAGGTATGGGTTGCAGCTATGAAACGCAGCTGGCAGAGATCGGCAGTGCAACAACCCGTATCAAGCAGCCAGCGTCAGGCACAAACCGTTCCTTATGCGGTGACTAATGCCACAGGGGATCACTGGAAAAGCAGCAGGATTATTGATCTGTGTTGGACAAAGTGGGAACTGCGGTTGTTAAAGAGCAGAATTCAGATTTTGAACATGTTATAGTGCTAGTTCCAGACAGGTTTGTCCATCACTGATCTCTCCCATCAGTCTATGTTATGTTGGATCCAAGCGCCAGAAAGCTGGTTTCTATTTCCCAGCTCAGTCTTTGAAATGGGAGACGGTCCCAAGACATTTCCAGACCCCAGCCCCACATTCTGCTCTAAGCCCAGCCTGTTTAATCCTCTCTTCCTCCTGCAGACCTGCACTCACCCACCTCCTGGTTACTGCACATGGTGCTCTGCTCCACCAGCTCAGACTGTGGGGTTCAGAGGGAATAAACTGAAATTATTTAAGGGATGGATGGAGTTGGTATATTAAAATAATTAAATCATTTTAGCTGCCACCATTGTGTATATTAACTTGGCTGAACAGCAAAGGGGAAGTTAGTCTAAAAATATCTGAAGGGATTAAATACCCAGGATGCACTATTCAGAAAAATAAGGGAAGAGTACTGGAATTAATATTAAAGATCAGCTGTCAAGTATTTTAAAAACACTTTTCTTTCGCCTGAATTTGTTTCTTTATGTGGGCTTGAATGACTGTCTAGAATGGCTTTGCTGGATTTGTTCTTTGTTTCATCCTTAAAATATTAGGAATGCCAATACTGGTCTGTTTTTCTACACAATTCTTGAAGATCCCACAGACCTATTTTTAAGTCAAGCCTTAAGGAGAGATGCTGGATTTTTAGCAAAGCCTTCCTTTCTCAAAAATGTTAATTAGCCACTGAAGTGGAAAAATTAGGGAAAAAAAGCAAAAACCAGAAATTCAGAATATTTCTCTCTCAGTCTTTCCTTTTTAAGCACAGTATTTCCACTTCCTTTCTTCTTGAAACTTTATGTTCACATATTTTCTCAGTTTTTTGTAGACCAGACACCTAAGAATTCTAAAACAAATACCCTTCAGCCCCTTAAAGCCTTTTTCCAGCTACCAATATCTAATTCATTACATGGTCTAGCTTATTAAGGGAGCCAACAGAACCCTATTTTCAAGGTATTTAGAAATTAAATAAGCAAGAGAATATAATTCCCAATTTTACTATGATTGTCATTATAAACATAATTCTCACAGCCCTTTGCTCCTGTTGGAAATGTATCATCAGTTCTGGGAAAACGACCTTGGACTGATGGCATTTCCAGACAAGCTGTGAGCCTATCCTTTTTCTTACAAGGCAACTGATAACAAGTAAAGTTCAGCTAATTATACAATCGTATTCTAAAAAACTCATTGTGGGACTTTTCCTTACCAGCTTCCAGCTTGCTCTCCCTTTCAAGCAACAACGTGAACAAAAAAATAAAAAAGCATCATCTTATAAAGAACAGATGAAAGGAAAACTGAGGGGCTGCAACGGCCCTTTCATCTGCAGGTCTTCCAAAAATATCTGTAGGGCAAATACTTCCGATTCCTCCTGAAGCAACACCAGCCTCAGCAGCAGCAGACCTGGCAGTACCCTGGGCTGGAGTTTGGAAGATGTTGCATCCTACTTGAAGCTTTTTAGGGAAAGTTTTCTTCTGAAAAGTTTAAGTCAGGACAGGATTTCTTTTCAAGAGAGAAGATGGCAATTCTGGCGTAACTAACTCCAGCTAATCCAAATTGATCCTGCCTACACCTGCACCTCACGCTGCCTGCGGAAAGCAAAGGGCAAAGTAACAACTGGGCAGGCAGGGAGGGACCCAGGAATGGAGACACCTGGCTGGAGCCCTCCCCGTGCCCCTGGCTCCATCTCACAGGCAGCTCACGCCACACCTGAATTTGAAAACATGATTTCACCACAAGTTTCTGTCCACACAGGAATAGCTGACAGCTCACCAAAAACCCACGTGAGCGTTAAGCCCATACTTACAAGATGCTACTGCCAAACATAACTTCTCCCAGTGCCCTTAAAGAAGTCTATTGGGCATTTCCAGTGTCAGGAAACGTGTTTTTTTCAAATTTTAAGCACAGGTTCAGCACACTCCAAAGGTGGACACAGCCAGCTGGAGAGGATTGTGCTGTATGGGACAAGCTCTGGGGCCGATGGAGGAGGCACAACTTCCCCCAAAATCCACTCTGTGACACACAATTCCTTGCAACAGACATCGAGACCAGTTTCTTTTTTCATCTCTGAGCCACACAGTAGATTAATTTTTCTCTGCTTGATGCAACATTTCAAACTCCTTTTTCTTTTGGGCTTCACCCAGCAAATGGACACACACCTCGAAAACTGAGATTTCCATGCTCACCTTGGCTGGAGCCGTTCAGCCTCGGTCTGCGCTCGTCATCCACAATACTGCACTGCTAACATAAAAGCACCACTTTCCTATCTGCTGTCCTAATCCCACAATAAACAGGCTTATTTTGCAAATAAAGTCATTGCCAAGTAGTATACTGTCTGGCTCTGCTCTGTTTAACTGAATAATTCGCTCGGACTGAATTACTATAGCCTGCCTTAAACGTTGAGATTATCGAACACATGCTTGTACTGAATTAATATTTTATCGCTCCTGGGTCCTGTGTGGGCTGGCTGTTCTCCTGGAGTGCTTTAGCACCATGGAAACGTTGGGAGATGTTTTCTCTTAATTGCATGAATGGTTGACAGATAACAGTACTATACCATGGAATTAAGCCCCGATTGCTGATGAATCCTGACGGGATGCTATGCTGTTTCTGTTGTTTTAATTTTATTTTTAAACCTGGCAACATCTGTCCTTGTCCATTATAATTTCTGAAAGCTTTAATGTCAGTAGGTAATGTATCTGTACCACAGGTAGTGCATAATTACCATAACTACAACTCACACAGAGGTGAACCCTTTAAACTTAGGGGAGAATTTCCATTAAGAAAAAAAAGAATAAAATTCTCTTGAGTGATCAAAAACTAATGAAATATTTCTTTTAGTTTTAATTTTTATTTTCACAGGAATGCTAATTCTCTAAATAATAACCCCTTGGTTTTAGAATTGCCAAGAAAATAGTGTTTAAGCACTGTTATTCAAAACTATTGTCAGCACATCCAGGTAGCTCGTTATAAATCAACTTTTTGTATTTCTCAAGTTAGAATTGTTCAGTATCTTGTAGGACAGAGCCCTAGAAATCACTGAGCGTTATTATATAACAAAGCAGTTTTGCCGAGTGGCTTTTTTTTTTTTTAAGCGTAGTTTGTGCTGCATGATTCACCATATTGTAACTCTTCGGGATGCATATTATACCTTCGCAAAAATATTTTATCTGCCCATACAAGTTTGTGACACGCACCTTCTCTGCATCACTTGCTCTGTATTACAGGGTATTGCTGAAGTATCCCATGTACATTTTCTCAACATCCTGTGACTGTTTGACAGATAACAAATTGTAGTAATTATCCCTAACAACACAAACAAAAGGCAACTGCATTCTGCAAATGAGACGAGACATACAGTACCAAAACTAAGCACAGCGACAATCCCCTTCGGATGCCACAGTAAGTGTCTGCTGCTAGCCTTCGCAGTTGAATAGATGAGATTCACAGTGTGCTGGAAGGCTGCTGACATGGGGACAGCGAGTTCCCGAAAGCACCTTCCACTCACAAATGCAGCCGTGTTTTCCTGAAGCATGCGTGCTTTGGCTTGTCACGGCGGGGTTTGGGACTAGATGGTTCAGCCTGCTCTTGGAGTTGGCTGGACTGGTGTCTGTCAGAATCAGAACAAGAAGGAATAACTGATTTGGAATTGGTTTTAATTAATTTTCACAGAAATCTTGTGTAACCAGCAAGTTGCGTTCCTTAAGACATGAGAAATCATATAATGAATTTTGCTAAATTGCATAAAGTTTTTGCTACTTTATAAGAGTAGAGCATTAAGTGTTATATCACCAAAGCTGTGGCGGAGTCTTAGCCCCAAATTAAATACCAGTGTAAATCCATACTCTAAACCTAACCTGTATCCACATACTGTTTGAAGGATCCACTTGACACTTTAAACATAGCAAGCTCTGAAGTATTGTAAAAATACTTTCCTGACTTAAATCAGGGCACATATGGAGAAACTGAACTGTGTCTATAGGTGACGGACAGTCTGGAAGGGATCGACAGACTTTTATTCACCCCGCCCGTGTCAGAGCAGGGAAACAGAGCACAGGTGATGAAGGGGCAGGTTTGAGAGCTGGGAGATCGTTTGGTCATTGTGCCCACTTGCCTCATGGTGTCTGCCAGAACTCTCAAGGAGTCCTTATATATGAAACCAAATTATACTAATGCCATTTATCATTATTATCATTAATATAATATGCCATTAGAAACTTACAGTAAAACTTTGTTTTGTTTTTTAAGTGAGACGGATTAGAGCCAAATGCCAGATTTGCAATGAGGCATTTCTGAAAACCTGTGCAATTCCAGTTCTATATTTGGGTTTAGATCCAATTTCGTCTCTGTGCCCTTTTTAAAATATGCAGCGGTAAAGCCTGGATCTACTCAGGATCTCAAATTTCTAGTGTTCAAAATCCAGGTTTGAGCTATACGCTCTGAACTCAGCTCTGCTACCAGGGAGGGACAGCATCTAAACAAAGCCTTTAGGAAAAACAAGCTATTGTCTATCCATTCCTCCCCCATTCCCCACGTCACCAGGCAGGTCCTTACAGACCAGAGCAGGAACAGTGTCCACCTCTCCGTCTGCAGGACACTGTCCTACAGGTGCTGCTGACCCCAGTAACAACACGATGGAGTCCAGGTTGCCTACTTTCACAATACTCCCCTTTTTGTGTTGTGATACAACAGCACAAATATATTAATAAAATATAAGAAATAAAAAAATA